>NC_083763.1:3779254-3789254 GCF_963514075.1 Conger conger | reverse complement strand
TTCTGAGCGTGTATTATACTGTGCAGTAATTCTCACCTCTCGGAAACTCGTGAAAGAGTAATGGCCCACCGTACCGGACATATCACTCGGCTCTTGCTAGGGCGAATTAGCTTTATTAACGTGTCTTTTCCAACTTCGCTTCGACGCCGTCTCTAAACCGGCCCACAGAGAATTTTATTAAATTGCCCTGGTTGCCTTTTATTCTGCAGACTGCGGCTTCATCGCTCCGACAAGGGTCTCTCCGTACGGAACGGGCTGAGAGAGAGGGGGCACCCTTTCAGAGGGGGGGGGGGGGGTGGGGGGGGGGGAGGCTATAGCCGTACCCCATCACTCTCACAGCGGGGCGAGAGACGTTTGGCTGCTGTAAACAGCCGTTTTAATGGGGCCCTGTCCGGGCCGGTGTGATCGTATATGCACATGAGTTACCATCCGGGGCCGAGAGGCCAAGCACATCAGCGCCGGTCTCGGCCGGGAGCTCGCCCCTTCCGCCGCGCCCCGGGGAGCGCGGGAACGCGACGCGGAGCAGCCGATATCCGTCGTTAATCAGGCCCTTTTCAGGGCAATAAGCCGCTATCGACCCCGGCGGACCGTAACAATGTCCTCAGCCCTGACACACGCATCGATTTTGTCATTACGGGGGGGGGGGGGGGGGGGGGAAAGGAGGAAATCAGGTTACGGATGCCACGGGAGATGAAACGCCGCATTACGCTTTCCGTTCCACTCTCGCGGGAGGGCCCCGATGTCGGCCGGCTGACCGGCTGGAAAGGAAAAAACAGCTCAAGCTAGGTTTTGAGACCGCTGTTAGCTGGTTGACTTAGCTCGGATCAGCGCCCAGCTCATCATGGTTTAGCTGCTTGACCAGTTCAGACCAGCTCCCAGCTTGACATTGTTTGACCAGCTCAAGCTAGGTTTTGAGACTGCTGTTAGCTGCTTGACTAGTTCAGATCAGTGCCAAGCTCGACATAGTTTAGATGGTTGACTAGTTCAGGCTAGCTCCCACCTCAACATGGTTTAGCTAGTTGACCGGTTCAAACCGGCTCCCAACTTGACGTGGTTTAACCAGCTCAAGCTATGTTTTGAAACAGCCAGCTACCAGCTCTAGCTGGTTGACCAGCTCATACCCAGCTAGACCAGCTTTATGACCAGCTTAGCCATGCTGGTTAATCTGCTCATACCCAGCTAGACCAGCTTATGACCAGTTTGACCGGCTCAATTTGCGAGCTGGTCAAGCTGACATCGCTGCATTTTACAGCAGGGTACCATAGGTCACTCTGCCAGACATAGCACTGAGGGTATGGACAGGGAGGAACGGGTTAACTCACACTTCATTAACGTGGTTCCTCACAGACCGAGACCTCGAACCGCCAAAGTGGCATCTACACAACTTTGAATAAACAACTTTTAAGAAAAAGTACGCTTTTTTTTTTCTCCCGTTGTCACACACGGCTAATCGCAGCGCACGATCCGGTCCAAGTAGCAAAATTAAGCGAGTTGCATGTAATTGCCCTGAGTTCTGAGTTCTGAGCTCAGCCGTGAGATTGAATTCCTCCAGTCATGTCAACACCACAATTAGAGGAGGTTTTGAACAGTTTTTGATGAGTTTCCCGCCCTGTAAGTTCAGGGTTGATCGCAAGCAGTGGCACGGGGAGCAGTGTGTGTAAATTGTCGAGAGGCCGAGTCGTCCCCAGAACAGACTCGTTAAAGGAGCGACCGCTCCGACTCACAGGCAGAAGTAATCAATCTTCATCAGGAGGATGACCGACCACCACTGCTTGACCTGCGGGGTCGTTGCCGTGGTGGCAGAACACGGCACGTTGTTTTGAATTGAGGAGGTGACGGTTGTGTGGCTCTGTTTAATTGGATGAATAGGGAGTAAAATCAGGATTTGAACAATATATCCGGCCGTGCACAACATGGCTGCCTTGACACCGACATGTTCGGCATGCGCTAATAGCACTGGGTGCTATGTGTACGTTGTCACGACTGTCGTTCAAGCCACGATGATATCCGCTCAGCTATTGTGTCTTTGAACAAGGCCCTTAACCCCATTATTGAAATTCCTGGGTTTGAGCCCCGCCCTGGCCTCTCTGTGCGGAGTTTGCGTGTTCTCCCCGTGTCTGCGTGGGTTTCCTCCGGGTACTTGGTTTCCTCCCACAGTCCAAAGACATGCAGGTTAGGTTAATTGAGAGAGTCTAAATTTCCCCAAACGTTTACTCCTGCCGTTGCCCTTGACCGAGGCACTGCACTGTGGCCCCCGGGCGCTGCACTGTGGCTGCCCACCGCTCCTAAAGTAACTGGGATGGGTCAAATGCAGAGGATGCATTTCCTTGCCTTCGAAGGCAATGACGATGTAGTTGAATCTAATCTAATAAAAGCGTCAGCTAAATAGGAAATTATTATTACTGTTCCTGTGCATGTCAGCACATCCCCTTGTCGAGATCCCTTCTGTTCAGGGTAGTGTGGCTTCGGTACCTGCTGAGCGTGAGGTGGATGTTGGGTTTCACTCAACAGGAACCCCAGTTTTTGCTGCTTACTTTTTGGCAGAATGCTTTTTTTTTTTTAAACAAAAAGCCCTGACGGAGGCAACTTGCTGCCGAAAACTTTGGTAATTAAAAACCCCAATCGAGGAAGAAGTGTGCAGCCTCTCTTCTTAAAATACTTTCAAATTCCTTGGTCTCTGCGCAAGGTGAGCCATTTCTTTTTCGGTTTTAGAGCGCTTTTTTTTTATGTCTCGTGGAGTGGAAGGAGAGCAGAGGAGACTCTGCTTGGGAAGAAAGGGAGATGCTATTGATTATAGTGTTTGTGCAGACGTTTTATAAGAGCTTATGAATATAATATGAGGATGTGAGACAATGTGAACCAAACTTTAGGATCCCTTTTGAGTTTGACATTCAGTAGCAGTGTGTGTGTGTCTGTGCTGTGGTACTTCATGACTTTATTTTGAGAACTTTTTGCCTTATCTCAAAATATATTCATGACAGAGTTTGTGAGCTAGTGTATGTATTCAAAGTCCACAAGCATGTGTTGTGTGTTTGTGTGTGTGTGTGTGTCCACTAGCTCCCAAACTCTATACTTCATAATTTTATATTGAGAATAAGTTCTTTGAGACTAAAGTTTTTTTACCCCATTGATTTTGGCATTGCTGCAGCCGGCTCCCTGCACCTTGACTTTTCGCATCAAAGCGCACTTTTCATTTGGACCTCACAGTCCACAAAGTACCTGGATGTCAGCGCAACTAATGATACAGTGTGATGACCTCTAAGGAGTGCAGTAGAGTTTTTTAATGGTGTGTCTGGGTGGTCTGACATCTCTGTGCTGGACTCCAGTGAAGACAACGTACTACTTTAAGCTATCTCTTCAGACTGGGCCTGAAAACAGTGGAGTTTTCTTATTTTTATCATGAAACTGTTTAAGTTCCAGTATACCCTTAACTCCATATACATCTCAAGTTGTGTGCGGAACAGAACAGATAACCTAGGAGGTTTGGAGGCTTACAGTTCCCATCTGGACCCTGACAGGCCTAAAACTTTAACGCATCTTATAACTGCCTTTTAAATTCCACAGCGAAGTTGAATGTCAGTCATCTCTGTCAATCGCGCCGTGCGAAAAAATGTCTGGCTTTGCTGTCGCTCATCTGTTTTGGAGATTTCTTGTGAGTGGGCTGCATTTGTAATGCAAACCGCTAAAAATAAGTTTCTCCCGAATCTCTGCTCGTGTCACCGTGCTCATAATGTCAGGCTGAAATCCACTTTACCGAAAATGTCAGGGAGGACACCGGAACGTCCCGAATCGAACGTCTCGGGACGGGCGCCTCGCAGAAACCGCTGAGTCAAGAGATAAGTGCTCTCACCGCCGCGTCGTAATTTTCCGCCCGTCAGCCGCGCGGAGAGATCTCCGCCGTTTGCTTGTTCTCGCCCCCAAACCTCTCCCAGCGCCACTGAAAGGTAAATTGCACATTGTTCAAGTCGGGTCGATGTCACACGAGCCGGGTCCCATTTTCCAGAGTTCGGGCTTTTTTCAGCTACTGTTCAATGAAGTATCCTGCGCTAATTTGCTCTGCGAGCAACCCAGGCGTGTCTTCTGAGAGTTCTTATCTTCCTGTCTTTGGTACGTAGTTTTTCCACATTTCAGCTCCGACTGAGTGAAATTGCACAGTTCTGTTACTGGTTTGTCACATACACGAATGCAGGTGAATAGTCCAGAAGTTTATGTCTTGCTTTTTTGATGGTCTGTGAATTTTAAAAATAGTAGTTTTTGCCGTTATTAATTTGTTAGCAATGAGTGACTTAGATGTTGTCACAAGGAAATAGGCTAATGAGCATCCATACTTTTTTACAGATTATATGTGCAGAGTGCATTACATTACATCACATTACATTATTGGCATTTGGCAGACGCTCTTATCCAGAGCGACTTACAGTAGATTAGACTAAGCAGGAGACAATCCTCCCCTGGAGCAATGCAGGGTTAAAGGCCTTGCTCAAGGGCCCAACGTCCGGATCTTATTGTGGCTACACCGGGGATCGAACCACCAACCTTGCGGTTCCCTGTCACGTACCTTAACCACTACAGGCCGTAGTGTTTGTGGATGAATCAGCAGATCCCCTTGGCAAGATCCCTTCCGTTTCACGGTCGTGTACCTTCAGTAGATTGTGTTTCATGTCCGCTCTCTTCCTGTTCATCCTCAGTTAAACTTCATCCTCTCTTCGGCAAACTTTCCTCTTACTGCTTTCACACCGCTCTTCTACGCTCTCAGATTCTGACATGAAAATAATAACCATTAATGTGCGAAATTAGCTAAACGACGTAGAGAAATGGCCCGATATTGAGACGTACGAGCAGTGGCGATTTTTAAAAAAGGCCACATTATTTGTGTCTGCTTTGCAGAGTGTGGTGCCGTGTTTTGGGGCCTGGGCCAGGGTACTCATTTCTCACGCCTCCCCACGGAGTGGAGACTCTGCAGCATCTGTGGGTCCTTCCTCTGATTGTCCCTCGTGGTGAGGGGTCCGTGTTGCCGGGTTCTGGGCAGTAATTGCTGTTGCTCACAGACTAATCACGAACAAAAAAATGGGGGGGCCATGTGTCTCTCGTCGCCATGGGGAAGAGACATTTTTTTGTGTTAGAGCCACACAGACACGGTGCCGTAGTGATGCTGCCCACACCTGCCTGACACCTTAGGACAAGCAACCCGCACCCACCTGACCTGTCATCAACCCGCACCCACCTGACCTGTCATCAACCTGCACCCACCCGACCTGTCATCAATCCGCACCATCCAACCTGTCATCAACCTGCACCCACCCGACCTGTCATCAACCCGCACCCACCTGACCTGTCATCAACCTGTCATCAACCCGCACCCACCTGACCTGTCATCAACCTGCACCCACCCGACCTGTCATCAACCTGTCATCAACCCGCACCCACCTGACCTGTCATCAACCTGCACCCACCTGACCTGTCATCAATCCGCACCATCCAACCTGTCATCAACCCGCACCCACCTGACCTGTCATCAACCTGCACCCACCCGACGTGTCATCAACCCGCTTCCACCTGACATGTCATCAACCTGCACCCACCCAACCTGTCATCAACCTGCACCCACCCAACCTGTCATCAACCCGCACCCACCCAACCTGTCATCAACCCGCACCCACCCAACCTGTCATCAACCTGCACCCACCCAACCTGTCATCAACCCGCACCCACCTGTTATCATGTGTATAAAACAACCACCCAAACCCAACCTGGACCACACTCCAAATTGCGAATTGTCGTATTAATCGAATGGTAACTTTACAATAGCATCATTTAGATTATAGTTAGATCCCTGCTTTACGAATCCTTGTTTACCTTATTTGTGGGTTGACCCGTGCATCACTACAGCGCAGCTCTGTCACCTGACGTGCACTAAAGACGCCAAACATTTGCTGAGGTTTGCCAACATACTCTGTTTTTCTGTTTTCCTCAAACCTTTGCTAACGTTGGCTAAAAGTTCACAACCATTTCGCTGTTATGATACACTTTAATCTTTATTTGCTCTTACTTTTTAGATTTTTAGGATTTTTAGTCCCAAGTTGCATCCATTTGTATTAAAAAGGGCCAACAAATTGGACCAGAAGCCGGGGGTTCCAACACACCAGACAAGCTCAGGAAAGCATAGAAAAGTATTTGAATCCAAAACAATTACTTATTTTGCCCCGGTCTGGAAGGAACAAGTCTGCCCTGGAGACCAACCTCAACTTGGATCAGTTAGTAAGAGAACTTTGTGAGAAAACATTCTTGCGGCTTGCTACTAATGAGTGTTCCCAGTATTTTGTAATGAAAATGTCTAGATGAAGGTCCTTAATTATTCCTTTACACAATATTGGGAAAGGAAAGTGATACATTTTGAAACACTTTGAAAGTTTTATAGATGAAGATGAATAGACTGAGCAAAGCAGAGAAATGCAGGAACCGTTTAAAGACTTAAACATGAAATACTCTCCGCTAACTTCAGGAGACAATGGTGCTTCGAATGTTGTCGTTTACAGTAGAAGTTTTTTTTCATTCTTTTTACAGCAGTTGAGATATACCAAATATAAACATTCATAGTTTTTGAAACTTAATTTCAACAATGACATTGATATTAAACCAGAGAAAAAAAAAAAAAAGGGTTTATTTGCAGTAGAAATGAAAATGTGTCGGTTGTTATAGCTGCTCTTTTAATTTCATTAAAGATGAAGGATTTGACAAAAGTACACATAGCTAAGATTAACTCCGGTCGCCTCCAATTAATTTGATGGAACGCGATGCGTCAGACAACAGTGATGTTGTTATCTGAGCTTCGGAGAAGCCTGTTATTGGATAAAACTGAGCTTATGGGGAATGGAAAGAATGCTAAAAAGAATGGGGGAAAAAATGAATTTACATTGCTCATCCTCACCTGTCATAGGTGGCAGGTGTCTCCAGTGCAGTGCCATTACAAATGAGAATGTAGAACGGCCATTACACAACTGTAGGGCGCATCTATGCTACGACTTTAAAACCTTTGTCGTTCCGTGTTCATACCCAACCTTGGCCAGAATGCCAGACTCGGGTGCGTTTCTGATCCCTGTGACACGGGTTCCGTTGTGTTTCTGATCTCTGTGACACGGTTTGGGTGCGTATCTGATCTCTGTGACACGGTTTGATCTCTCTGACACGGGTTTTTGGCTGGTGGAGCACCTGGCGTGCGAACAGGAGCTGACGGCGGGCGGCGGAAAGACGGATTGATGCTCCCGCTCTGATAGGAGCCGTGGACTCGCTGTTCCTGACGGCTCCGTACATCAGGGTCCCTGCGCTGCGTGTGCCACCGTCCCACGCCCTCCGAAAAAATGTGACTGACTGCTCCTCTCAGTCTGCTCGCCCCCCCTCGCCCTCCACCCCCCCCCCCCCCCCCGAAAAACGTCACCCTCTACATCAGCCTCCACACAGCCAGCGGGGGCCCACACTGCCCATTAGCCCTGATTACCGTCTCATAAATCTGCTGGTACAGTGAGAGCAAGTCGGGGCGGGGGACCGGGGGAGCTGGGGGGGGGGAGGGGGGGGGCAGGGGGGGCAGGGGGGGGCTTCAATTACCCCCAGAAACAGAGCGGAGAGGAGAGCTGAAGAGGGCCAGACGGGCTTCTTGGCAGAAGAACGGAGGACGTCGGCTGAAGGAGGAGTTGTCTGGAGCCGCAGCTGTGTGGTCTGTGCGTGCGGGGGCCAGGCAGCTGGGGGGGGGGGGGGGGGTGGAGGTACAGAAGAGTTGGGGCGGCATTGGCTCAGGTGGTAAGAGCAGTCGTCTGGCAGTCGGAGGGTTGCCGGTTTGATCCCCCTGCCCCTGGCTGTGTCGAAGTGTCCCTGAGCAAGACACCCAACCCCCAAATGCTCCTGACGAGCCGGTCGGTGCCTGGCATGGCAGGCAATCGCCGTCGGTGTGTGAGTGTGTGTGTGTGAATGGCCGAATGAGAAGCATCAATTGTACAACGCTTTGGATAAAGGCGCTATATAAATGCAAGCATTTCCCATTTGATCAAATATGTGACTTCCTGGTTTTTAAGGAGAAGAAAAAGACATACTTTATCAAACCCCGTGGGGTAATTTAGGAGCACTCTCCAGCGACCGTGCAGTGCATTGTGGGCTAAAAGGCCTCGCTCAAGGGCCCAGCAGCTGTGCGGATCTTATCGTGGCTACACCGGGGCTTGAACCACCGACCTTCCGGGTCCCCGGTCATGTAGCTTAGCCGCTGGGCTGCGGGCTGCCCCCCCCCCCCCAGGCTAACCCCCCCCCCCCTCTTTCGTGTGGAGATAATGGCCCCAGGACTGCTGTGGCCGGGGCTAATCAGCGGGCGCTCCTGCTGCTAATTGGCCTGCCTTGCGGTGTCTGATGAGCCGGATCACGCCAGACGGCCTGTCTCCTCAGTGTGTGAGCGCGGTGACATCACTCCTCTTCACACGTCCAGGGTAAACAGAGAATGAGTCGATGAGCGACCGTATCAATAATAATATCTACTTCCGCTCCTATTCGACTGTTTATGCAACATTTGGACTGTAAATATTTGGATTGAAATATGTCTTACTGTAGAAGAGGGCAGCTTTGTTTTATGCTGCTGTTATAGTCAACAGTAAGAGCTTTTTTTGCTTCCACAGCGTTTGCTTCTGGTTTGGTCAGTGATTGACGGGTTTTTACAGTAAACAGGGAGAAAGGCTGGTGCCCTATGTTCTTCAGTTTCATCAACTGACCGGTTCTTTACCTGTACAGACAGGTGGATCGGACCCAAACGCCTGCTTCACTGAGCATAACCAGGCTTTGAAACCAATGACTGCTTGCAATGCATACAATTGCCAAGCAAGTAGCTCATGGTGTATCACTGTATAGTACTGTACTATATAACTTCACAAAGTAACTTTAATAGTAGCAGTTCTTTTGAAAAGTGGTCATTTTGAAAACAGGCTTCTGTGAAGAGCAAACATTTCTGCGGAACCTCAAAAAGGCAAGTTTTAAGCCAACTTTTTTTTTTTCCGTGCCGGCTTTTATTTTTGTCATGGTGAAATGTGCCTGGCTTATAACTCAGTTTGGCTTGTACATTGCAAGGTTGAATTGAAAGCAGAGTCAAAGATAATAATAATCGTAATAATATATCCACATTCGATATTAGCTGCTGGCTAAGCTCTTCCATAAGTCCATTCTCAGGAGTCCCCTGTGGTTTCTTGCCCTGGTAAGCTCAGGCTGACAGGCAGGTGGGAGACAGGTACACAAAGTACTGCTCTGCGTTGCGTCTTCTGTAGGACTGTTGCCTCGTCCTGTTCAATGTGGATTCTTGCCTTAGCCCTCGTTTCGTTTGCCCCAGTGTGTATTTTGGAGGCTTAGGACCGGCATTTCCTCTGTTTTTTTCCCCTGTCTGTTACTCTGTAAAGCATCTTCTGGGGACAGTCTTCTGTGAAAAGTGCTTTACAAATGAAAATGGAATTGAATTGCTTTTTTTTTTTGTTCTGCCGTATAGTCACACCAGGTAGATGGAATGTTCCCAGCTGGATTGCATCTTTCGGGACACTATTTTTTCATTTGTTTTGTCGTTTTTTTCTTTATAATTTATGAATTATGAATTGCAACAGTGGTGTGCAGAAGAGCATCTCTGAACACGCGACGTGCCAAACCTCTTGAGTGGAATAGGCTGCAGCAGCAGCAGCAGAAGACTTAATAAGCCTAATAAATGCCTAATAAAGTGCTCACTGAGTGTACCCGGCCTGCCGATGACCCGGCGGCTCCGTATCGACGGGCGCGGGGAAGCGGTTCTGAAACGGGCCCCCGCTCTCCCTCGGCCGGTCTCGGCCCGAGCCATTTCCTCAGAATGCCAGGACGCCGATCGGTACGGCGCTGTTTGCATGCGCTTGTTGTGCCATCGATCGGGCCTCGGTTCAGTACCTGCCCCGAACTGCCCCCTCCGCTGTTGCACTGTGGGGGGCAGGTGGACCCTACGGGGCTGATCCCTGCC
>NC_083763.1:3731754-3776754 GCF_963514075.1 Conger conger | reverse complement strand
GATGTCGGCCATTTTGTGGAGTAAATTAGCACGGCGCTGTGTTCCAGCTGGAGTCGTAATGCCAGGTGACAGGGTTAATCAATGGTGTCAGTAACAGGGCTGGACACGGGGAAACTGACCCGTATCCTATTACTGCATTAGCGTTTGACAGGTTATACAATGTCAGGTCATTTGCTTTAAAACTGGGGTCGTTTCGGAATTGATTGATGCCGCGTCTGCTTGGTTAATAAGGCTGTCAGTCCTATGTGTGTGTGTGTACGTACGTGTGTGTGTGTGTGTGTGTATGTGTGTATGTGTGTGTGAGAAAGAAAGAGAAAGACAGGTGGTGTGTGTATGCGGTCGAGGAATTAAAGATTTTGGGTGACCTGAGCTCACACAAGGCCGCAGCTGGTATCGATCTGGACACGAGACTCTGGTTCCACCCGCCCGCCCGGCAGGTTCCCTGGAGGAGGCTCGGAGCTGAAAGCTGGCCGCCAGGCTTAATGGAGGCACACGAGACGCCCCTGATGGAAAGGCATTCTTCGCATCGACCCCCCTCTTCATCCTCGCAGTCACAGTACAGTGACTGAGCGAAACCCACCCTGCCGAAGATTTAAAAAAAAAAAAACAGCTCAAGCTAGGTTTTTGAAAAAGCTGGTCGATGGTTGACCGGTTCAGACCAGATCACGGCTCGACGTGATTTAGCTGGTTGCCCAGATTAGACCAGATCCCGGCTCGACATTGTTTAACTGGTTCACCAGTTCAGACCAGATCCCAGCTCGACACGGTTTAGCTGGTTGACCAGATCAGACCGGCTCCCAGCCCCAACACAGTTTAGTTGGTTGGCCAGATCAGACCAGCTCCTCTGCCCTACCCTGGATCCTACCCTCCTGGAGCTCGTTCTCTGCACCCATCCTCCTGCACCCTTCCTCGCCCTACTCCTGCCCCGGTGTTCGGGATTCCCCAGCTCTGACCTCCGCCCGTCCCTCCCCGTCTGCCGGCCTGATTCCCTGTACCCCTGTACCCCTGTACCCCTGTACCCCTGTTCCGGTGGTGCCCTGTTTTGCCGCACTTGCCCCTTTTCTGTCGAGCCGAATTAAAGGTACACTAGGTCATTTTGCACTTCTAACGGTCAAGAGAGGAACAGCAGCAACAAACACGCTCAAACCACAACACTGTTTATCCCTCCCCCTTCTCTGTAAACGCGCTGACGTTGAAACGCCATTGTCTGTTCGCTTGGATACGACCCCTTTGCCTGGACATTACTACGAACTCTGCATTGCCCTGTTTTGCCTCACTTGACCCTTTTCTGTAGACCTGCCATTTTCACTTTACCCTCCGGTCTGCTATCGGTTCTTCTGTGTGAAGAACAGAAGCCAGCCATCATACTGAAGGTGGCTACTTTACGCTGCTTCCTGCAGTCAGCCTGCCTTGTATATTGGCAGCTGGTGTGTGTGAATGATTGAGCCGGTATGTGTGTGTGAATAAATGACCCTGAACAGTATGTGTGTGTGTGAATGAATGAACATGAGCCAGTATGTGTGTGTAAATGATTGAGCTGGTATGTCTGTGTGAATGATTGAGGCCGGTATGTGTGTGTAAATGAATGAGGCTGTATGTGTGTGTGTAAATGAATGAGCCGGTATGTGTGTGTGAATGAACAAGCTGTTATGTGTGTGCAAATGAATGATTGAGGCGGTATGTGTATGTGTGTGTGTGTGTGTGTGTGTGTGTGTGTGTGTGTGTGTGTGTGTGTGTGTGTGTGTGTGTGTGTGTGTGTGTGTGTGTGTGTGAATGAAGGAGCCGGTATGAGCGTGTGTAAATGAATGCTGTACGCCGTGTCTCTCAATCAGGGGGGATTCTGGGAGACGTCTGTGTTGTGCTGGGCTCGTTTAATCAGGCCCTAATGGAGGCGCCTTCGTTCACGTCAGCTTCCGAACGGCCGCCGGTCTCCTTCCTCGCTCTAATTGGCTCTCCCTGCGTCACCGATGTGCCCAATCAACCGCCGACTCTGGGCGAGGCTCAGCGCCTCCCGTACGGAGGAAAAGGCACCCCCGCTCACCGCGTTTCATTTATAAAGAGACCCAGGTAGGGCGCGTCCCAATACTGGAGGAAAAGGGATCCTTATTTCCTCCACCGGGGGAGGGTGGGGCAGGGTCTCGTGTTCAGATCGATAGCAGCTGCAGCCTTGTGTGAGGTCAGGTCACCCAAAATCTTTAATTCCTCGACCGGAAAAAAAGGGTACGCACACACACACCACCTGTCTTTCTCTCTTTCACACACACACACACACACACACACACACACACACACACATAGCACTGACAGCCTTATTAACCAGACACGGCATCAATCAATTCCGAAACGACCCCAGTTTTAAAGCAAATTACCTGACATTGTATAACCTGTCAAACGCTAATGCAGTAATAGGATACAGGCCAGTTTCACATGTCCAGCCCTGTTACTGACACCACTGACTGACAAACGGTTCTGTTTTTATTGTATTAATATTGCAGCACAGTACAGGGATGTACAGTGGCTCCAGAATGTATTCAGACGACTTCACTTTTTGCACTTTATTGTGTTCATTCGAAATTTATAAAATTGGTATCAAGTGAAAACATCTTTTTGCAAAAACTGAAATCTCTCATTTATATAGTCAGTATTCAGACCCTTAATTCAGTACTTTGCGGAAGCTCCTTTGGCAGCAATTACTTCTGAGGCCGCTGTACTTGCAGTGGAAAGAAAATGGTAGTGTATGAAAAACATGATTAAAGCAGAAATGGATACAATATAGAAATTATAGTCTTCGCATGAAGTACAAACACTCATTGAGCAATTTATTAGGTAGACCTGTACACCAGCTTGTTAATGCAAATAGTTAATCAGCCAATCATGTGGCAGCAACTAAATTCATAAAAGCATGCAGACGTGGTCAAGAAGTTCAGTTGTTTTTTCAGACCAAATGTCAGAATGGAGAAGAAATGTGATCTAAGTGACTTTGACCATGGAATGATTGTTGGTGCCAGTCAGGGTGGTTTGAGTATCTCCTGTGATTTTCATGCACAACAGTCTCTTGAGTTTGCAAAAAAAACAAAAAACATCCAGTGAGCAGCAGTTTTGCAGGCAGAAACACGTTTGTTAATGAGAGACGTCAGAGGAGAAGGGCCAGACTGGTCAAAGCTGACAGGATGGTGACAGTCACGCAAATAACCACACATTACAACAGTGGTATGCAGGAGAGCATCTCTGAACACACAACGCATCATAGCTCTAAGTGGATAGGCTCCAGCAGCAGAAAGCTTAATAAGTCTAAAAAATAAGTCAAATAAATACCTAATAAAGTGCTCACCGAGAGTATGTGGATTGGGCCATGAAGTGGTCTTTACGTTGTGTTTGTGTTCCTCTCTGTTCCTCTCTGTCCTCCTCTCTGCGTTCCTCTCTGTGTTCTTCTCTGTGTTCATCTCTGTGTTCCTCTCTGTTCCTCTCTGTGTTCCTCTCTGTTCCTCTCTGTGTTCCTCTCTGTGCTCCTCTCTGTGTTCCTCTCTGTGTTCCTCTCTGTGTTCCTCTCTGTGTTCCTCTCTGTGTTCCTCTCTGTGTTTCTCTCTGTTCCTCTCTGCGTTCCTCTCTGTGTTCCTCTCTGTGTTCCTCTCTGCGTTCCTCTTTGCGTTCCTCTCTGTTCCTCTCTGTGTTCCTCTCTGTGTTCCTCTCTGTTCCTCTCTGTGTTCCTCTCTGTGTTCCTCTCTGTTCCTCTCTGTGTTCCTCTCTGCGTTCCTCTCTGTTCCTCTCTGTGTTCCTCTCTGTTCCTCTCTGTGTTCCTCTCTGCGTTCCTCTCTGTTCCTCTCTGTGTTCCTCTCTGTGTTCCTCTCTGTTCCTCTCTGTGTTCCTCTCTGTGTTCCTCTCTCTGTTCCTCTCTGTGTTCCTCTCTGTTCCTCTCTGTGTTCCTCTCTGTGTTCCTCTCTGTTCCTCTCTGTGTTCCTCTCTGTGTTCCTCTCTCTGTTCCTCTCTGTGTTCCTCTCTGTGTTCCTCTCTGCGTTCCTCTCTGTTCCTCTCTGTTCCTCTCTCTGTTCCTCTCTGTTCCTCTCTGTGTTCCTCTCTCTGTTCCTCTCTGTGTTCCTCTCTGTTCCTCTCTGTGTTCCTCTCTCTGTTCCTCTCTGTTCCTCTCTGTGCTCCTCTCTGTGCTCCTCTCTGTGTTCCTCTCTCTGTTCCTCTCTGCGTTCCTCTCTCTGTTCCTCTCCGTGTTCCTCTCTGTTCCCCAGCACGCTCAGCGCTGTCAGAGACACACAGCCCTTCTCTCTACCTCTGGGAGAATCCCGGACACGTCCATTTTATTTCACCGAAGCACAGTGCTCTCGGCTCTCTGTGTTCATCACGATCTGCTGAGAAGTGCAGGTCTATTTCCACCTGCTGACATAAAGCACACAACCCGCTGACATAAAGCACACAACCTCCTGATATAAAGCACACAACAACCTGACATGAAGCACACAACCTCCTGTCTGGGCAGGTACTGGGTACCGCAGTCTGCCTGCCTCAGGGAACTCACCCAGTCCATATTCTATGAAATATTTAAACTATTTAAACTTTTTGTTTATTTTTTTTACTCTCTCCCTTAATTGGCAGACTGGTACTTTTTTTTCCCTTCAAGAAAGACATAAATAATGTCCTATATGGAGAGAATTGTTCCCCTCATTATTGAAATATAGTGAATAATACTCTTACTCTTTTCCTATTGGTACATACTGTACAATTGTAACACAGCCAGCAATATAAGATTCATTTCTGCCTTTTCTTTTCTTGGGAAAACGTACTCCCTCGTACCCCAAAGAGAACAATGCTGCACTTTCAGGGTACATTTGGGGAATTTGATTCTTGAAGAGCAAAAATGAGAGCGTTGACTCGTACTGTAAAACATACTGTAAGTAGAAGCTTATTTTCACCCACATATAGACAAACTGGTGCTATCCTATGCAGAGAGGCTGGTATAGGATTCCAGTGGTTTCCGTGGAAGGATTTCGGTTTCTGTCCCTGGCCGGTTGGTAGTCTCTCCCGCTCCCGAGACGTCGGTCTGCGTGTTGTGTTCTCAGCTCTGCTGCGCTCCCCCCTAGTTGCCAAATTAGACGAGCCCTTCGCTCTGTGATGGCTGCCCCCACGGTGTGGCGCTGACCTGCGGGGATGCGTGTTTACTCAGACCAGCCCTGGGTGGAGTCAGGGGACCTTCCCTCTAATGAAGCACCTGTCTGTGCGCTCTGTCCTCAAAAGCGTCCGCTGCCACATCCATCCGTCATCTCCCGCCGACGCCGGCGTTCAGTTCCTCCCCTGGGCCACCAGGGGGAGCCGTGTGATCCGTCGCCGCCGCGGCCGATAGCGGCGGCTTGGCAGAGGTTCTTCTTCTTTGGTCCGGCCCCGGCGCTCGGCTCTTATCCGCGGTATGAGATGAAGTGTTGATGAATGAGGAGCCAACGGGAAGATGAACTTCAGAAGATGGCGTCAGACAGTGTCAGCGTGGACAGAGTCCAGAAAGAACAGGCTGAGTCCCTCATGTGTCCTGTGTGTGTGTGTGTGTGTGTGTGTGTGCGTGCCTGAGATTGTGTGCTTGGGTGTGTGTGTTACTGCTAGTGTGTGTGTGTCTGTCTGTCCGCCTGCATGTGTGTGCCTCTTTGTTGAGTTAGTGTGTGTGTGCGTGTGCGTGTGTGTGTGTGCTGTATGTGTTAGTGTGTGTACACGTGTATGTGTGCTAATGTTAGTGTGTGCGTGTCTGAATGCATGCACGTGCCTGTCTTTGTATGAGTTAGTGTATCTGGTCGTGTACTGTATGTGTCAGTGTGCGTGTGTATGTGGGTGCTAATGTGGGTGTGTGCGTGAGTGTGTGTGTGCGCGTGTGTGCGCTCATGCGAACATTGTCTCAGCCTTCCTCCTTGCTCTCTCTCCGGGGATGGGGGTGTGTGTTTTGGGAGATTAACTGTGAGGAATGACTGGCACCCCCCGCCCCCCCCTCGGCCTGGGAGGACAGCTGGTGCCTGCAGAGCCCTCCTGCCGGGCTGCTCCTCCCTGCTCATTTCCCCCAAATCAGCTCCAATCTGCACCTCCTTCACACTGCCGGAGGGACACCTGTTCTCCCTCTCAGCGGGCTTCTGTCCCCGCCAACAGACACCCGCATTGTCCGCTTGCCACGGGAAAATAGCTGCTATTCAGCCTCACAGCGCAGTTCTACCGGGCTGATTCGCTGGGTGTCACCCGTTTGTATTTTTGGTGAAAAGCGATTGCTGTTTTTGCATTGAAGCAGGCACATTTGTGCCTGAGTGACTAACTGTACTGAAGGCGAGCATTTCTTTCTCACACACACACACACACACACACTCTGTTCACAGGGCTGGATATTTACGGAGGCAATTCACCTTAAGCACCTTACTCAAGGCTGTGCCACCATCAAAGAATCAAACTGGCAACCTTTCCAGTCACAAGCCTGATTTCTTAACCATTATGCCACACTGCTGGCCGGTTATACATACCGTATGTTTTTCCCAGATTTCCCAGATCCCGTAAGCTCTCCTGAATCTGCAGATGATTCCCTCTCCTTTTGGGAAGGCAGTGACCGTTCACCACGTGTACATTTATTGGCAAAGTCTGCCCTCTAGTGGCTGAAGCGGAAACGGGCTGATGTTTGTGTGTTAAATGAGCCGGACGCTTTATTAACTTACGCGCCTCACCGATACCTGTTCCACCGGCACTCTGCGAGGGTCATTAAATCAGACCGTCTGACGGTAGTTTTTATGAATATGGCTGTGTCTGTTTCAACAGATAAATGCCAGAGTAAATACCACGGGGATACTAAAACTTTGACGACGAGACATTTTCATCCAAAGACAGTATAAACCTAAGGTTTTTTTTTTTTAAGCTCCACAAAATACCGTAAGTGAATTAAATGTTCGATAAACCATAAAAAGCATATTTATATAATTATTTATTTATTCATCATATTTATAACATTACATTGGTGGCATTTGGCAGACGCGAATTACAGTTGATTTTTAGACTAAGCAGGAGACAGTCCTCCCCCGGAGTAATGCAGGGTTAAGGGCCTTGCTCAAGGACCCGACGGCTGTGCGGATCTTATTGCGGATCGACCTTGCAGGTCCCAGTCGTGTACCTTAATATATACGCTACAGGCCGCTCATTTGCACTGGGCATTTGGTTGTATATACAGTAAGTACAACCAACAAACTGATTCAGTGGCTGCAGGCTTAGGAATTGTCCCCCCGCTGTACTGTACAGGAGCCTTTATGAAAGGCAGGACACCCTCGGGGGAGTACAGGGTTATTTTTAAACTATGGCTATTTCAGGCAGTTGAAACATACGGTGGTGATGACAAAAGTACAGTTGCCTCAATCTGTCGCGAGCTAGCGGCTCGGGGAAATATGCTGGGTTACCGCTCGGTATTCCTGTTTTGTGTTTCTCGTGTTCTTCCCGTAGTTCACGTTACCCTGAGCCCCGCCAATAACTGTGTGAGCCCACTGTAAAGACTTGTCTTTGTGGTCAGCGACAATAGCATCGTTGTACCACTAGGGGGAGGTGTCGTCACCAGAAATATGGATATTTAGAAAAACGGTCTGTGTGCCGATAATTCACTTACAGTGCATTTCACTTCACTTTCCTCGTGAGTACAGGCTGTGCTTGGACATAATGCACGGCGCAATAAAAGTGTTTTCTGCGAAAAGCCATCAGCATTACTGTCCCTAATTACAGTCTGTACGTTTCCACTGACGTTGTGGTGCTGTATTACCTAACAAACTAGCCACACTATGTGTATGATGTAATGCCTGAATATTTTCATGGAGACCTAGATGCATATTCTTCAGACCATGAAGATGTAAATATTGTATTTTTATGATGAGGTGCATAAGGCTACATCGTGACATTTGGATTGGATTGGATGAGGTAGTTTTAAAAGTTCAAAAGCCAGTCAAAAACCACCACTTAATTGTTATGGCTTTTGTTTTTAGATTTACTCGAGGAAATAGTTGGTACATGTACAGTGTAGTAAAATACCATGAAGCACAACAACTGAAAGCTGCCAGATTGTAGCTGCCCGCTAAAATAAATCAATTGACAACATTGCAGGTTTGAGTGTGCCATTATTATTTTTTATTGCACATGTGCAACCAGATAAAAATGTCTCCGATAGAGGTCTGTTTGAGCGGTTTGCAGTAAAAAAATGAAGAGGGCGATAAAATAATCGAGGTTGAACAGTACAGTACAGGGCAATGGAGAAAAAAGCAGTAAAATTAAGTGCAGTAAATGTTACAGGTCACCATCTACACCAGTAACAGGAGCGTTGGCTAACAGTCCAGCTCAAACGGGTGTGAGCCCTCCTTAATTTGACTGAAAATGGAATTTTCGACATGGAGGGGGGAAAGGAGAGGGAAGTAATATCTTGTATGATGTTACCCGATCCTGTTATGTTCTCTGCAGATTATGTGTGTTCACTAAGCTTCTACACGAGGGGGGAGAGTTGGGTGATGTCTTTGGGGTGTTTTGTTGGGGGTGGGGGATCAGTGGGGACTTGAAATGTGGTCCGGGATTTAAGATCTTCTTTCATCCTCTCTGATCTTCAGGAAGATTTTCCTGGGATAATCTCTGATCCTTAGGATTCACAATCTCAAATTTTATTTGTTGTAATATCTGACCCTTGGGGGACGCCCATCCTTGAGATTACACGCCAAGATCCAGCTGTTACTCCTCAGCCCACACGGATCAGGAACACGGCCCGGAGCAGGAATGTGTCCCTGTGTCCCCACAGCTCAATTAAGTCATTACGATTAAAGACGCTCTACACCAGGGCTGCCCGATCACGTGCCATGGCCAAGAGTGTGACGAGTCACGTTCAGCCGGGACAAAACGTCGCAAAACGTTTATTTAAACGGAAATGGTGGCGTGTTGAACATCCTATTGCAAACTGTGGACGGACTGACTGACGTCGGTATAGTACAGTCTGCTCCTACGGCGTCTGAGAAGGCGTTTTGTGGGCTTTACAGCACAGGCCTACGTCATTACTGATTCGGGCTACGCCCCCAACACACCCGCCAAACGGGAGCAAACGCGCCTCAAAGCCTCAAAATGCAAAACCTTGCAAATGTCTTCAACAGATGGTGTACACAGAATATTGTGTAAGTCCATTTGGCCTAATATAGATAACAAAGTGTGTGTGTGTAAAACACTGAATCAGTGACATTTTAAAGAAATATGGATCTGAATGCACTTAAAAGTTATTAAAGTTATTAAAGTTATATTAATGCCATGACATTTAAATAAGAAAAAACATGAAAACATTAATTACTTAAGGAAAGTACTCCCGAACTGGAATTATTCCTTCTAATACTTTTCTCTCCGACCTTAATTGACCCGTCTGGTGAAATGAAGGCAGAAGGGGAAGTGAGAGTACTCTGTGTGTTACCGTTTACCCAGAGTGCTCTCTGTCCATCCAGACAGTTTCACTGAGGTGCCCATTTCATTACTTTTTATCTGCAGTTCACCTCGATGTAATGACCACTCATTTCCTGGTAATCGAAGCGTCGACAATTGAAACTAGAAAAACTCAACAGCAACGTTTCTCTTTCCAAAATGTAGTACTACGGTTACTCGCCAATATCAGCAGAGCTGAGATCTGCACATTTAGGTCAGGAACTATTTATTCTATTGCCGGGACTCTAGAAACTCCTGAAATCTAGAAACTATCTGGATGGATAGATTGTACTCTGGGTTAGTGAGAACATGCCAGTTGTTTTAAAACAAATAAATGTTTTTGTCCAAAACTATTTTCAGGCCATGTAAGCTATTCCATCTTTAAATATGAACAAACTGGGTTGTAGCTGCAGTTAATGGTCTGCGTAAAGTGATGCCAAAATCATCCCAGCTTACGCCCGATGCATAAACACAACCAGGCGGCAGAATCAGGGAACATGTGCGTAAACATAACCTGTGCATTTGCTAATGTTCAGAGCGCATTTCATGTTCTGTGGAGCTGTGCCAGTTGGCACGGGCGGGGGGATTGACAATGGCCACTGTGTCTTAGACTGGATTAGTCTTTTTAAGTGGAGTGAAAAAAAGAGGAAGCGAAATGAAATGAAAGTGAAATCCCTTCCCTTTGACTTATAATCTGTGTGTTCAGCGCCCGCCAAACCCGGAGAGGGCAGGCCAAGAGAGGGACACACCTCTGTCACCAGGATTATCGCCTGGGTCAGGACACGCTGTCCGTCTGTGTGTCTGTCCGTCTGTCTGTATGTCCGTCCGTCTGTGTGTCTGTCTGTCTGTGTCTGTCTGTCAGTAGTGCACACCAAGAGAGGGACACACCTCTGTCACCAGGATTATCGCCTGGGTCAGGACACGCTGTCCGTCTGTCTGTCCGTCTGTCCGTCTGTCTGTCTGTCTGTCAGTCAGTAGTGCACACCAAGAGAGGGACACACCTCTGTCACCAGGATTATCGCCTGGGTCAGGACACGCTGTCCGTCTGTGTGTCTGTCCATCTGTCTGTATGTCCGTCCGTCTGTGTGTCTGTCTGTCTGTGTCTGACTGTCGTGTGGTAGTAACGTCCCCGTGTGTCCTGTTCCGAAAGGGTGAACCGGCACCCCTGCACTCTCAGAAATAAAGTCACAGTGAAGGTATCTTTTCTGTCTCATCAGATTAATCTAAAAGGCCCAAGTTTTTATCTATGTGGTCACTTCTTGCACTTGAAACTGTATTTCCCTCTGGGGTTTTCAGTGCACTTGTCCCCTGGTTACTGTTTTGTACTTTGTTGTGCGTCGCTCTGGATAAGAGCATCTGCCATATGCCTGCAATTTCATTTAATGTGATGTTCTGCAACACATTTTCATTCTTCAAGGATCAAATTTCCCAAATGCACTATGAAAGTACAGTAATGTCCTCTTTGGTGTTATTAGATTGTTTTCCAAGCAAAAACAAAATTAATTATACATTGCCGACTAGGGATACAATTTAATGTAACAATAGGGCACCCCAGCGACAAGCATTTCTACCTTTTTAGACACTTTTTGTACCTTTATTTCTGAGAGCGTAGCGTTTCCTGTCTGGCTCGATCTCACCTACCCGTGACGCCACGTCATGCTGGCTCAGAGGTGCACTGCGCTAAACATTTTATTTTTATAAGTAGCGCCCTGTTAGCTGCAGTCGACACACTAGATTATTAAGGTTTATATTTTTTATTCCAACTCCTGTCACTCCGCCACACACCCCAGTTAGCATTCATTTACAGTGAACGGCCCTGTATGACCAGCTTGGCAGACTGCTTCAATGCACTGCAGTGCTATGATTCATTCAGAAATCACTGTTTCTGTGAGTACATTTATATAGATATTGAGTGGGAGTTGCAGACTTTTATATACATTTATATGTACTGTATATGCATTGATAGATGGATAAACGGTATACATACATGCCCGCACATACATACAGACTTGCATACCTCCGTGTCATTTTAATGTGTTTGCATACACACAAATGCATTGAAATGACATGTAAAGGAAGAGCCAGATGGCGGAAAGGACCTGTAATCCTTATGCGGTTTTCCTGTTTTCCACGTTGAGATTACGCACGGCTCCAATCTCCGGTAAAGCCGCTCTCCTTTGATGGGACTGACTGACAGCGAGGCAGCCGTGTGAGCAGGAGTGTGTCTGCGTGTGCGCGTGTACGAGATCCGCTGTTTTATCGCATCGCTCACCTGGCGTTAGTGTCGTTCCCTGCGCGGGTGTTTTCCCTCACCTCACGTCCGGTAAGGTAAGAGAGGCAGGGTTTAACGGGAAATGGGCAAGGTAGATTTCAGCGGGAGACGGAGCCTGCTCGTTTCCACGACATCCGTGGAACGGCTTCGTTTTGAAAATGTGATAGCACGTGAAAGGGAAACTCGCGTATCTTAGCGTTCTGGCACTTTGACTTTCTTTTATCTGGCACTTTCAATTAGATGTCAGTCAAACAATTGCCATGAATGTCGTGGTAGCATCTTTCTTGGTGCTGTATGACTCACAGAAAGGAGTGTAGCTATTTGCGTATGGGGAAATTCGTTCAGTGACCCCAACAACGGTGGAATGTTGTTTATGTTTGTGAATTAAAGGAATTCTTGGCTGCCTTTGGAAAATTGCTACACATTCAAATTAATGGCTCTTTTTAAATTCAGATTCACAAAAGAAGATCTTTTTGAAATAGGACTGTCTTTCGTCTGTGTGAATAGAGGTGCTTTTGATTTCCTGTTCTGCTTGTTTAATTGTTCTTCTGAAATATTTGTCAATGGTATTCAACATTTGGGGGTGATCATAACTGTGTGTGTTTACATTGTTTGAACATACAGGTAATTGCAGAAACTGCCCAAAACTATGAATTCAAATTCTACTTCTAACTGAACTGTATGTTATATTATGTAAACCAGGCATGTAGAAATGCTGAAATTTAATTCAGTTTTTACTGTAACTTTGAATGAAGTAATAATGTACCGTAACTTCTTTTAAATGTATTAGTTGTGAACACAGATGGTTCTTAGTCAACAGAATATTGTGTAATTCTGAATCTTTCAGCACTGTAAAATGGTACAATAACTCTCAGTGATTAAGTACACTTTAAATACATTAAGTACGACAGTATAACAGCCTGGAACAATGTAATTGTCAAAACAGGCACATAATTAACAGTATAGGATACATAGGACTATAAATATTAACCCTAGAGAAGAGAGTTATGTAAAAAAAAAAAAAAAACTATTCAAGTGTCTGTTCTATATAGACTATGTCAATTATTTTCAACAACATACAAGTACGTATGTACTTATGGATGAAATTATATTGTACAGCTTATGTAACAAACTTAATTGAAATTCTGTGCGTGTAACTACTTACTGTTATGTCTTGCAAAAGTAGAGCAGTAAAGTAAAAAAAAGTTGAGTTAAAAGTACATTTAAAATTGTGTGTTTGCTTCTTTATTTGCTATCTTTTTATTCAATTTGTCGAAGTTTGGCTATAGGGGGATGCCCATCCTCCGCTGGCCTATAGGTTAAGTTGGTAACGGTCGAGGTATTAAACTAGCAGGTAAACTAGAAAGTCCACACGGAGGGATGTATAATCTGCAGTTCAGAGGGATGATTCTCTCTCTCTCTCTCTCTCCCTCTCCCCCTCTCCCTCTCTCTCTCTCTGTCTGTCTCCCGGTTGCCAGGTGTGTGCTTCCTGTGTCTGGTGGACGTGGTGCCGGTGAAGAACGAGGATGGCCTGGTGATAATGTTCATCCTGAACTTCGAGGTCATGACTGACGAGAGAGTGCGAGACCCCAGCAGAACGCTCAACCACAAGCTGTCCCTCCCCTGGCTCTCCGCAGGTACCACCCTCTGGAGCACCCGGGCAGTAACATGTTTAAAACCGTGTTTTATACAGGCTTACACACAACAGGGATCCACACTGACGTTTTATACAGGCTTACACACAACAGGGATCCACACTGATGTTTTATACAGGCTTACACACAACAGGGATCCACACTGACGTTTTATACAGGCTTACACACAACAGGGATCCACACGGACGTTTTATACAAGCTTACACACAACTGGGATCCACACTGACGTTTTATACACGCTTACACACAACAGGGATCCACATTGACGTTTTATACAAGCTTACACACAACTGGGATCCACACTGACGTTTTATACAAGCTTACACACAACTGGGATCCACACTGATGTTTTACACAAGCTTACACACAACAGGGATCCACACTGACGTTTTATACAAGCTTACATACAACACGGATCCACACGGACGTTTTATACAAGCTTACACACAACTGGGATCCACACTGACGTTTTATACAAGCTTACACACAACTGGGATCCACACTGATGTTTTATACAAGCTTACATACAACACGGATCCACACGGACGTTTTATACAAGCTTACACACAACACGGATCCACACTGACGTTTTATACAAGCTTACACACAACACGGATCCACACTGACGTTTTATACAAGCTTACATACAACACGGATCCACACGGACGTTTTATACAAGCTTACACACAACACGGATCCACACTGACGTTTTATACAAGCTTACACACAACCGGGATCCACACTGACGTTTTATACAAGCTTACACACAACACGGATCCACACTGACGTTTTATACACGCTTACACACAACACGGATCCACACTGACGTTTTATACAAGCTTACACACAACACGGATCCACACTGACGTTTTATACACGCTTACACACAACACGGATCCACACTGACGTTTTATACAAGCTTACACACAACACGGATCCACACTGACGTTTAATTCAAGACTCTCCCAAATAGGGTTTTCTGTCTCCGGTGACAGTATGATTTCACATTGAGGTTCAAAAGTATGTCCTCTGTTTCTCTCTTGTTAAGGTGCTCTGCACACTGACAGATTGGGAATGGGTAATTACATGCTGAGGAGAAATGAGTGTGTTTGTTTGTCTCTTTGCCTGGGTTGTGTTTTGCAAAGTGTGTTTTGGTTTTTTTCTGCCTCGATTTCTGTCTTTTTGTTTGATTTGATTTTATACTATGCCATTTGTTTGAAGTTTGATGTTTGATCTCTCTCTCTCTCTCTCTTTCTCCATGTGTGGTTAGCTTTTTTCTGGTTTGGTTTCTTTTTCTTGGTTGTGGATTGTTTGGGGGTTGCTGCAAAGTGATTTTGTGATGAATAAAAACAGGGGTTTAAGTCAAAAGTCTCAATTCAATAAAACAATGCTTTATTGGCATGGCATAAAATAAGATATGTCTTGCCATAGCTTTACTAGAAGACTGCAATGTATATGTATGTATATGTAATAATATATGTCCCTCTCTCCTTCTCTCTCCTTCCCTGTCTCTCACTTACTCTCACTCTCACTCTCTCTCTTTCTCTCTATCCCTCTCTCTATCTCTCCCTCTCTCTCCTCCCTCTCCCTCTCTCCCTCTTTCCCTCCCTCTCTCTCCCCCTCTCTCCCCCTCTTCTCTCTCTTCTCTCTACCTCCCCTTCTCTCTCCCCATCTCTTCTCTCCCTCCCTCTCTCCCTCTCTCTCTCTCCCTCTCTCCCCATCTCCTCTCTCTCCCTCCCTCTCTCCCTCTCTCTCTCTCTCTCTCCCTCTCTTCTCTCTCTATCCCTCTCTCTCTCTCCCTCTCCCCTTCTCTCTCCCCATCTCTTCTCTCTCCCTCCCTCCCCTCCTCTGTCTCTCCCTCCCTCCCTCTCTCTCTCCCTCTCTCCCTCTCTCTCTCTCTCTCTCTCTCCCTCTCTCCAGGTCGGCCTCGGGGATTTAAGCTGCGCCTGCCCCTCCTGCGGTCTCTAAGCAACAGCAAGCAGTCCCTGCAGGAGGACCCAGAGGCGGGCCGCGGTCGGGAGCCCTCCCACCCCAGCCACGAGTCCCTGGCCCTGGACGACCTCCCGCCGGCCCCCGGGCCCGAGGACCCGCGGCTGGGCCCCCCGCCGCCCCCCTGGGCCCCGGAGGACCAGCGCACGCTCCTGCTGGAGGCCTCTCCCCGCCTGGGGCTGCCGCTGACCCAGTCCTCGCCCCGGCCGCACCGGCTCAACCCCGACGCGTCGGTGTCCAACTGCAGCCTGACGCACAGCCGGTCCCGCGAGAGCTTCCACAGCATGAGGCGCGCCTCGTCCGTCGACGACATCGAGGCCATGAGGCCGGACTGGGACCGCCGCCGCACACGCCCCGGAAGCACAGGTACGCACACGCCCTGGAAGCACAGGTATGCACACGCCTCGGGAGCACAGGTACGCACACGCCCCGGGAGCACAGGTACACACACGCCCCGGGAGCACAGGTACGCACACGCCCCGGGAGCACAGGTACGCCCGGGAGCACAGGTACGCACACGCCCCGGGAGCACAGGTACGCCCAGAAGCACAGGTACGCCCGGGAGCACAGGTACGCACACGCCCCGGGAGCACAGGTACGCACACGCCCCAGAAGCACAGGTACGCACACGCCCCGGGAGCACAGGTACGCACACACCCCAGAAGCACAGGTACGCCCGGGAGCACAGGTACGCATACGCCCCGGGAGCACAGGTATGCACACGCCCCGGGAGCACAGGTACGCACACGCCCGGGAGCACAGGTACGCCCGGGAGCACAGGTACGCACACGCCCCGGGAGCACAGGTACGCCCAGAAGCACAGGTACGCACACGCCCCAGAAGCACAGGTACGCACACGCCCCAGAAGCACAGGTACGCACACGCCCGGGAGCACAGGTACGCCCTGGGAGCACAGGTACGCCAAGGAGATGTCTTAAAGACGTCCTTAAAGATGTCTGACTTTGATTGATTTCTGGGTCAGGAGCAAGGAAAATAAATAAGAGGAGAAAAATAAAGTGATTGGAATGAGCCCAAAAATACAATGTCTATCATTTTTTCCCCCATGGGAAAATGTAGTCACCGTGAACTCTGGGTTCTCTGGGAACCACGGCTGAATTCAAATTCAAAATCGAAATGTTTTATTGCCATGAAATACCTTGGTAAATATTGCTCAGCGTACACACTGAGACTAATTCCACTAATTAGTTCTACCTCAGTGGTAACCAATGCTGTTCCTGGAGATCTACCATCCTGTAGGGTTTCATTACAGTCCTGACAAAGCAGACCGCAAGGTTAATTAGCAGAGTCAGGCGTACCAATTAGGGTTGAAATTAAAACCTACAGGATGGTGGATCACCAGGAACAGGGTTGGTTACCACTGTTCTGCCTCTTGGCTGAAGAATTGTGCTAAATGCAAAATCCAGGTGACTGGAACAAAATACCGGGGAGGACTTTTACTTTCTGAACCTGGATTTTCCACCAGTGAGGAGACACCAGTGTAGAAGCCAGGTTCAGAAACTAAAAATCCTTCCCAGTATTTTGTTCCACTCACTAAGATTTATAAGCACAAACTACTGCTCAGAATCAGCTGGCTGAGATCATGGGTGGAAGAAGCACCCTTTTCCTTTTCGACCCGTGGACTGTGCACCTCACATCACATTACATTCATGGCATTTGGCAGATGCTCTTATCCAGAGCGATGTACAGTTGATTAGACTAAGCCTGAGACAATCCTCCCCTGGAGCAATGCAGGGTTAAGGGCCTTGCTCAAGGGCCCAACGGCTGTGCGGACCTTATCGTGGCTACACTGGGATTCGAACCACCGACCTTGCCTGTCCCAGTCATTTACCTTAACCACTACGCTACAGACCACCCTTACCTCACCCTGCAGACCTCACCTCTGCTCTGAGTCATGGAGCTGTTTGATTGGAACCAAAGCCTGCACCCACACTGGCCATTCCTGGGTAAAAGGTCTCCCTCTCATCACACGATGAGCGATATTTAAAAACCATACGTGCGAGTGTATGCAGTGCAGTGAGCTCGCGTGTGGCTTGTGGCGACCGGGGGCGACATTGGCCCAGTAGGTAAGAGCGGTCGGATGGTTGCCGCTTCAGTCGAATTGTCCCTGAGCAAGACACCTAACCCCTAATTCCTCCTGACGAGGTGCCTTGCATGGCAGCCCATCGCCGTTGGTGTGTGAGTGTGTGTGTGTGTGAATGGGTGAATGAGAAGCATCAGTTGTACAGCGCTTTGGATAAAGGCGCTATATAAATGCCAACCATTTACCATTTGTCATCGCGGCCCATCACGACTCCCTTCAACGACACGATTCTCCTCACAGGCGCTGTGAACCACAAGTCCAACATCCTGAACTCTACCTCCGACTCGGACCTCATGCGGTACCGCACCATCAGCAAGATCCCGCAGATCACGCTCAACTTCGTGGACTTCAAACCGGACCCCCTCATCGCCCTGCCCGCGGGCGAGATGGACATCATCGCTCCCTGCAAGCTCATCGACCGCACGCACAACGTCACCGAGAAAGTCACACAGGTAGCAACCGCTCGTGTGTGTGTGTGTGTGTGTGTGTGTGTGTCACGCAGGTAGCAACCGCTCGTGTGTGTGTGTGTGTGTGTG
This sequence comes from Conger conger, assembly GCF_963514075.1. Classification (NCBI taxonomy): domain Eukaryota; kingdom Metazoa; phylum Chordata; class Actinopteri; order Anguilliformes; family Congridae; genus Conger; species Conger conger. The sequence continues at coordinate 3,758,760 of NC_083763.1, read as the reverse complement.
TGTCTGTCATCTTTGAGAAACAATATGGCAAAACTGTAGCGCAAATAGGAGTATTTATTGTTCATGTGCTTGGTCCGAAAAAGGCCCGGTGTCAAAATATATACAGTGGAACATCTAATACTAAGAGAAATAAGAAACATAAACAAACCAAAATGAACAAACTAACCAAAAATGCTATTAATAGTCACATTAAGCATTAATAATAGCTATGTATTACTGTATTACTGTAGCAATGGCTAATACTTAGCCCACTCCCAATAAGCACAACACCCCCCTCTTATATGACTAGCTCCACACCCTGGAACAGGCCATGAAATGTAGAATATTTCTCTTCAGAGAAATATTCCAATACACACACACACACTCTTTCTTTCTTCCTCTCTCTCTCTCTCTCTCTCTCTCTCTCTCTCAGCCAGCGTTGGGACAGCACATTTTACGCGTTGACTCGATCATCGTTATCCCACATACACTTCTGGGACGCTCGGCCGTCTCCGTTTACATCGGCCGGGCCCAGGTGCGCCCTCGTAATCGGTCCACATACGCGTCAAAAAAACCGCCGCTACCAAGAGAGACGCAGAACTGCCCCGTGCTCCATTTTGTGAGGCGGACGTAACTGGGTTACGCTAATCCACTTTACCGGGTCCTTTCGCGTTCCGCGAGCCATGAATCACCAGCCTGATTCAATGAAGTGCTGATTGATAACCAGGCATTAAATGGCAGCAGATGATGTTGTTGCTGCGTTTCTGGACGCCGTAATTTCAAGCGTAAACGAATTAGGCGGAGGGGGGGGGGTGGGGGTGGGGGGGGGAGATACAAATTGGCACACGACGGTACCGCCTTTATTGTCTCGACAGCAGTACTGCAGTTTCTTTTTCAGAGCGCGTACAGAGCCGTGACATCGATATCACAACAGCGATAGCCCCGGCGGGCTGCGCAGCTATTTTATCGGGAGTGTGCTCCATAAAATAAAATAAAAGAATACCCACAGTTCCGTGTGTGAATGAGGACATTACGCGGTGAGATTGAGGTGAGAGGAGGGGCGTTTGGCGGTTACGGCGACCGTGCGGCTAACCGGCCCGTTGATAACCTGCCCGGTGAAGCGGTGCCAAGGCCGTTTCCCGCCGGAGACGGGCGCAGTAATGCCCTCGGCGGATGGAGCGTGGCGTTCCCGCGCGTCTCTCTACGACCGCCATTATCGTTACCCCCGCCGCTCACTCCCTTCCCCCGCGGAACGGGGGCAGAATACTCTCCCGGGGAGTCTGTCAGGAAGGGCGGGAGGTTGTCACGGAGACGTCTCGGATATTAAAAAACCCGGAAAGATGAACACGGTGCGGGACGGTTACACTCGGAAGGGCAGCGGTGTTACCCCGGTCAACTGAGAGCAGTCAGAGTTACTGCTACGGATGGGTCAAATGCTGATGACAGGTTACCCGCACGGGGTTCAGTAAAGTGTATGTATATATCTCTCTTTGTTGCGACTGAATGATAAGTCAGTTACCTTTGACTTACAAATGTAGTGTTTCTACTGGAGTGGGTCACATCAAATGTGGAATAATGACCTCAAAAAAAGTGAAACTAAAGAATGAATTGAGCTTGTGATTGGATGGGAATTGCAGTGATGGAACTGCACCCAGTCTCATTGCGTTGCAGTCATTTAGCTGACACTTTTATCCAAAGCAACTTACAGTTGATTTGACTACTAGGCCAATCGCCCCTGGGTAAATGTGGGGTTAAGGGTGTTGCTCAAGGGTCCAACTTCTGCTCAGATCTTATTGTGACCAATCTTGGGCTTGAACCACTGACCTTCCAGGTCCCAGTCAAGCACTTTAGCCACTAGGCTACAGGCTGCCCCAGTGTAGCACCTTAGCCGCTAGGCTACAGGCTGCCCCAGTGTAGCACCTTAACCGCTAGGCTATAGACTGGCCCTGTGTAACACCTTAGCTGCTAGGCTACACGCTGCCCCAGTTGTGGCAGGCAGTGGGGTCAGAGGTGGCTTGTAGACCTGCAGATGCCGCTCCAGATGGAGGAGTTATGCGGAGCCACCAGCTGTGTGTCCCTAATTCATCAAAGCGGTATATTTAGTGCCTCTGCGGAAGCCCCGTGCCGGTATGTACGTACACGGCTTAATCCGTGATGGGATTGTCGGCACTAAGCCGTAATATCTGATTCTCCCAAACCAGTCCGTGTTTCGCTTCCGTCTTTTCTGTGAGCCCGAGTCACGTGCGTTTGGTCGTGTGTGAAGCAAGTGTAGCTCAGGGTCAAAACAAGACCTCGTTTAATAAACGGCCATTTTCATTGCAGTTCAGTCGATGTCCTGCGGGTGGCAGCACCAACCAGCGTAGCGCTAGGTTTTAAGCGTCGTATGCTGGAGGACTGTCAAACTCCAGTCCTGGAGGGCCACAGGGTCTTGCAGGTATTTGTGGTTTTACTTCAGTCACCAAGCAGCTAATTAACGCCTTGAGGAAAAAGGTGTGCAATACTCTTCAGCCAATCAACGACTTCGGTTTAATCACTTGTGCTCAAACGCTCAGAAAACGGGCAGACGCTGTGGCTCTCCAGGTATGGAATGTGAAAATCCTCATGTAGGGAAGCCGGTGAAATCATTTTAATTATCACACGCAACATGGGTGACATTCCTCATCATCTAGGAATCTAATTCCGAGATTCATCTAATTCCTGAGAGATGTGGTCGCCTTGCCCTGTGGCTGAGTAACAGACTCACACACTTGCGGAAGTCTGACTTTATCAATACAAAATACTGTATCAAGGCAAACTATCAAGGAATTCGCATAGGATCTGGCGTTCGGTTTGGTGTGCAATAAAACCAGTAAAAAGCGATGATGAAACTTTGCAGAAATCTGAGGTGCACAGCATTGCAGTATGGCCCTTGTATTAAGAAATTCCCAGCTAAGGTGTTTGATGAAAACTAATGCATTTGTGAACATGTTTATGGTAATTAAAAAAGGACATTACAGTAATATATGTATAATGATGCTTAGTAAACAAGATTTTGCAGATAACAACACATTAATCATAAGTTGTGTAAATAGTTTCAATTATATTTAAATTATGTACGCTATGAACTTATATTTGTGGCTTTATATTAGTTATTTTCCATCACAAATTATGTTTCAATTATTTTGGAAATATTATTTTCGCCCCTAATAATGCCATATAAATTACACAACATACATTAACTCCATGTTCATATACATTTCACAACATACATTAACTCCATGTTCATATACATTTCACAACATACATTAACTCCATATTCATATACATTACACAACATACTTTAACTCCATATACATTACACAACCATCATTAGCATGTAGCCAGTTCCTCCCCATTGTTGGGATTATTGCTGCTGAGGTCCAGGGCTGGATTACTGTGAGCGTGTCTCAGTCACTCAGCTCCAGATGCCACACAGAGGATTGTGGGAGATGAGGCCTGTATTGTTCTCGACAGCTTGTGTTGATGGCAAGACAACAGAGCCGGGGCTGGCTGTTCCATCACACCCTCTTCCGACGTACCCAAGATCAACACCGGCACTCTGGAACTAATGATGAATATTTAGAATTCACTTTTAAGGAAATTCTGGGGCCAATATCAATGTGATATTTGGCTGGTCATATTTGCCTGTGCAGATGCAGATACCATGGACTTTTGCCCCACGTTTCCACATCTATGGAAGAGGTAGATGAGCGTTGAATTATGAAGGAAAAATATTACAAAATTTCATACGAGAAAATATTTAAAATTTGATTATTGTATTTTTGAACATGAGTTTTCATAACTTGTTTGTGAGTTTGGCTGGTTAAAAGGAAAAATTTAAATGTGAATAACAAAAGATGTTTTGATTTGATCAGGCTACTTTATGAGTTTGATATTACATCATTTACAGCAACGGTGGTGAATCAAATTATTCGCTCCTCTGGCATATAGTATTTGCTGCATCATCATTTAGTTTTTCTCAAATTGAACATAATCTTAGCATATATGCTGATGCAGTACAAACCCCAACATTATTGTGCTTCTCAAAATCGAATATGAAGATTTACGTTCTTTTCTCTGGCGTATTTAACCCATTCCACATTTTGTGCAGTGTGCAGTGTGCATGTGTGTGTGTGTTTTTGAGCTACTGGCTTGCCCTTGTTTCAGTGACACACAGGCGGCCATTTTAGCTCGATTGACCTGCGCTGGATCGAGGAGCTGGGGGCCCTACTGTACTACCAGGCCCCTTCAGTATGATCTCATTTTGCCTCGCAGCGCAACGTGCAGTGTGCACACGGCCTAGTTCGTACCCAGCACTTTGCTCTGTCCAAAACGCACACTCGCGACTCGCTCACGCTTATTAGCTCACAAGAAAGCCCCGGCTCCTGTAGCTAATGGCCGCCCCGCTTCCAGAGTAAGAATGGCGAGCCACTGGCCCGTGATGCTATTCTTCCTCTTCCACACTGATATAACGCCGGCTCCATCCCACAGACCTGGGTCATCGAGGGGGCTGACGGGGCTAATGCGTTAGCCTAGCCCACGGCCCTCGTGGCCCTCGTGCCTGACCCTGCCAGTCCAAATGGCCCCTGGCCCTCGTGCCTGACCCTGCCTGTCCGTCGGCCCCCCGTTGCCTGCTCTCCTCAGGTCATTATTTCCGCGGAACCGGTCGGGAGCGCCGTCTCCCTGATTTACGCCCGGGAAGCGAAGCTGCGGTCGGCTGATTGCTTTTCCCCGCCGCTGGCTCCAGCCCCAGAGAGAGAGAGAGAGAGAGCCGGAACGGGCAGCACCGACGACACACCGCAAGAAACGACCGGCTTAATCAGCGCTCTAGCCTCGCTCATTAAGACCAAAGATCATATTTTTATATCTCTCAAGTACAGAATATTAGCTTGTTTTTAGTGAATGTTTGCTTAAAATGAAGCTCATTTGTCTCATTCCATTGGAAGATCTGGAAATGATCTGGAAATGAGTTAAACTGTCTTACGTCACTGTCCATATTTTAATCCATTGTTTTCAAAAACGCCAAAGAAGTCAAATAAGTCTCAATCTTAGAATAAAGTTTTTTTTTTGTTTTTTGCAGTGTAGAACCTGGGGAGGGGGGGTTTCGTTGGGGGGGGGGCTACGACCTGAGAGAGGGACACGTGACCTCCCGTCCCGCACATGACCACAGAGGATAGAGTCCCAAGAGCACCGAACTCGCCCCCCCACTCCACCACTCCACCCTCACCCTTAACACCCCCCACCACCACCCACCCCCCCATCCTGACCCATTTTAGCCCCTGTCGCCCCATTAATCACGCCGGACCAGTCAGGGGGGGGCCGTGGCACCCCGCTCTCCTCCTCGCGGGAGAGTAATTGGACTGGATATGATTTGAGGGTGAGCGTAAGCTTCATTGATTGGGCAGTAATTTAGCTTTGTGCTAATTGGCAGCAGGCCTTGGGCCTGACGTGACGGGGCGGTACTTTCAGCCCGACTCCTGTCTTAGCAAACGGGGTCTCTGGCAATATTTCAGATTTAGGAGAAATCTCCCCGTGATTTGTACCGTATGGACTGTGCGCTGTGTGCGGAAGAAAGCTGTCAGGAGCCTCGATAATTCAGATCATCCCATCGCTCATTTCAAAGCCCTGTGTGAGGACATAATTCTGAAGCCTTGTTCTTTCTGATTATGGCCAGAGTGCTGTAAATATTGAAATGTGATTTTTAGGAATAAGTAGATTTCCTGCTGACTGTAATCCCCTCATAAAATGATTAGAGCATTATTTGTAGTCTTTCCGGGTATAAGTATTACAAACGAACATACAATAACCCATCTCTCTTTAATTAGCCAATGGCTAATGGTGCTTCCCGACTTTCAGCACCTGTCTTTAGTCATCATGAAACCCGGGACTCTTTCCAATCGTCCTGCTGTATATATCTATTTCCTGAACTGGAAAATTCCAATCCGTTAAATGTTCCCTCTTGGAACTAGAAGTAGAAGTTAGGAGGCTCCCGAACTTTTCTTGAGTGCATCGCTTTGCGGAAGTATTTTCTTGGAATGCGTGACATACCAATGGTCAACTTGTGGATCCACCTCTCCCCAACTGCCACTTCTATAACTGACGTGGCTTCGAACTGGTGTTTGAACGAGTGAGGGCATTCCATTCGCCTAATTCACTTTTCTCCTTTCCTTTTTTGGCTCTCCCGATCAGTAGAGGTAGGAGCAAAGAAAAGGAAGAAAAGCAAGGAAAGAAATAAATTAGGTGAAAAATAAGCTATTGGAAAGAGCTCCTGAATTCTTGAGGAGTTTTTTTTTTTTTTTCACGCACCCCCACCCGGGAGATGGTAGAGTCCACATAGGCACTGCGAGCAGGCAGGGACCTGTGAGACCAATCCATCAGTGAAGTCTGGGGGGCGTGGAGAGTGGACAGCCTCATTTGGGGAGGTGTAGAGGTGGACCCAGGGATGACACGGTGCTCCATCATTCCTGGGGCGTGCGTTGACCCCAGCACCTCCCCGGCTCCAACGACAAACACACACAGAGCAGTATGCTGATGACATTCCTGGAGCTCATTCCCGTCAAGGGTTTCAGCGGTCACCAACATGAACTGTATTTGTGGATAAAAATAAAAATAAGGCTTGCATTTATTTTAATCGAAGGGCACATTTTCAGACGCAGGGCAACAGGTGTCTGCAACGGCTTCCACACCTTCTCTGCACTCCAGCGCTTCCTCTAGCTCGGTTAATTGGTGAAGCCCTCCCTCGCTGTGCATCAGATTATATGACTCAGAACAAGCGCCCAAAATCAGCCCCTGAATCTCCACCCTCCACCCCGGCAGCTGGTCTCTGACACTGCACAGACTGTGGAGCATTAGCAGCACTTAATTAACCCTTTAAAGAGTAAGGAATGTTTTTGGGATGTTTTTTTTCTTTTTTTTTCTCCACAATTCTCAAAAGTGTTCTAGAACTCCACTGCTTTGAGATACCAGCCCTTGGTTGGCCAGGGAACAGGTCGGTTGGTTTCCCTGCAGAATTAGGTCTGTTTTTTTGGTCCTGCTTGCAAGATGCATGGGCCCACCTGCCATACTGATAATAACGGAAACAAAAACAACAGCTGACCCAAAAACCTAAAGGAAGAAAATAGAAGGCAATGCAGACAGACTGTATATAGAAATAAACTGAACAAAAACATTCAGGTTAGGCCAAGGCACGCTCCCCCTTCCCCGCCCCTTAATTTGTGCAATTAACTGAGGATCCTTTCAGGGTGTAAATGCTGTACATACTCTCAGTATGTCTCTAGATTAGGTTTAAATTTGAGAAAATGTGACATTATATTATATCGTATTATAAATTAATTCCCCTCCGAATTGAATTAGAACTAATGTTCTCGCGAATTAATGTAATTAAAGACATCAAATTTAAACGTAAAACGGACGTGAAAGGAGACAGGGAGGACGTGACCTGGGTGTCCTCAGAGGTAGTCGCAGCTCTGCCGGGTGAGAACACACAGATGGCCGTTTGCTCCTGCCGCCCGCCTGCCCTCAGACAGACTGAGGAATCGCTCCTGTGTGCCATCCAGGGCTCTCTCGGCTCTGACCTGCACCTGGAGAGATGAAGTTGGGCCCCTAAAAGTAAAAAAAGGACCCTCTCTCTCTCTCTCTCTCTCTCTCTCAACCTCTACGGAGCACCTCACTGGCCGCAAAAGGGACGCAAAAAAAAAAGTTCTCCTTTGGAGAACCCTATCTAGTTATAGGGTGTTTTCTCACATCACACTTATGACAGGGTTCCATGAGGAACTAAAAAAAAAAAAAAAAGGGTTCCCGTATGGAATGAAGCCAAAGAACCCCTTTTTTTAAAAGAGTGTAGATCCATGGTGCAGAAGGGTGCTCTGTGACACCGGGCTGTGCTGACTTCACGGTGGGGTCGGTAAACTCACATTTCCACCGAGTCAGAACGGGAGCAGGTCCATCAACGGCAGTTACCCTGCTGAAACTAAAAAAACAGCTCATGCTAGGTTTTGAAACAGCTGGTTGCTGGTTGCTGGTTGACCAGTTCAGACCAGCTCAAGTTGTGTTCTGAAACAGCAAGCAGCTACCAAATCAGACAGGCTACCAGCACTTGCTGGTTGATCAGCTCATACCCAGCTAGACCAGCTTATGATCAGCCTGACCAGCTCAATTTTCTAGCTGGTCCTGGCATAGCTGGATTTTACAGCAGGACAGCCTTCACAGATTCCCCAGTCTCAGCAAGCTCATTCATTCATCATCCTAACCCGCTTATCCTGAACAGGGTCGCAGGGGGGCTGGAGCCTATCCCAGCATACATTGGGCGAAAAGGCAGGAATACACCCTGGACAGGTCGCCAGTCCATCGCAGGGCACACACACCATTCACTCACACACACGGGCAATTTAGACTCTCCAATCAGCCTAACCTGCATGTCTTTGGACTGTGGGAGGAAACCGGAGTACCCGGAGGAAACCCACGCAGACACGCGGAGAACATGCAAACTCCACACAGAGAGGCCCCGGCCGACGGGGATTCGAACCCAGGACCTCCTGTACCCGGAGGAAACCCACGCAGACACGGGGAGAACATGCAAACTCCACACAAGAGAGGCCCCGGCCGACGGGGATTCGAACCCAGGACCTCCTTGCTGTGAGGGGACAGTGCTACCCACTGCACCACGCGTGCCACCTCTCAGCAAGCTCTCACGGCTAATCGTTCTGCAATGTAAAGGCTGTGCAGAAGCAATCCATCTTGCAAGTGCAAGATGTACTAATACAGTCACTGCAGAATGTACTAATAACAGTTTGTATTTTGAAACCAGTAAAGGCTAATATATTAATTTTCATTTTCAGTTGCTGATGTGATCACACATTAATGAGACTACAGTGTTTCTCACACAAGGGAGTCCCTGCAGAAATACCACTTACCAGAGGTACAGTGGCATTTTAATGGAGTGCGTAGAGTATGCGCCAATAACAAGCAAAAGTGGCAATTAAAAGTGGTAATTCACACTTAGGGTTGTGCTGTTGCAATATTGTTACCCGTTTCTTGTTTTGCGCAAACAGTATTCACTTATTTCTGGCCATAATAAATGCTTACTACCAGCTTTGTGTAGACCCCATTGCTCGAACTCCCGAGATTGCCTCGGGAGTTTTATGTGGGTCTATGGCATACATATATAGATGTAACCATAAAAAAGTAAATCTGCACTGAGGTATGGAGAAATTATCTACACTCTTTGGGCCTGTGGGGAGTGATTTCACGAAAGACGTTTGCAAGCCCCTGCTGGGCGTCATAGGTCATAACGGGGTTCTCAGGCCGAGAAACTGATGACACATCGAGACGCTGAGATGTTGCATCGGAAACAATGATTAGAATGAGGACACACAGACGTGGGTTCAAAACGGCGAACTGTGTTTTCACCACAGATAGAATAAATTTTCCATTTAGTTCGCCACCAACGCCTTTTTAATATAAATGGATGCAACTTAGGTCTAACAATCCTAGCGAGCTGATTAGCTGTTTTCTCGTTTTTTGTTTTTTTAAAGGTAAGAGCAAATATTACACTGATTATAGTGCATTAAAACAGCTTAATGATTGTCAACTATTTGCTCCATCAGCGTCATCTCTGTCGGAAGCCATTATTGTTTACCGCACACTACCTTTTCAGACTGTTTGTATTAAGAAAGCTTGAATATGTTGACGAACGTTAGCTAACATTAACATTCAATGCAGGTCTGCTATATTAATGTTTCGTCTGTTGTATTTACACTCGCGTTTCTTTAGAGATCCAGCTGATGGTCTCTGATTTAAAGATAGCATGAGCATTTAAGTAATAAATGTGCTGTCGCTGCGAGTTGATTCAAGAAGAATCCTGCCTGTGAGGAATGAATCTGACCGCAGAGAAACACCGGTCCTGGTTAGCAACGTTAGTTAGCAGCAGTTTGAACAGTGTCAGAATTCTTCTTTAGGATACTTTTTCCCAGTCTGATGCATTCTGGGAAGTTGAGTCCATTAAACACGGGTGAAAATGGCAAAGCGTGTGAATGATTCAAAGTTTACAAGCCAGGTATCTTATTTGAGAAAAACCTTATTTGGCCTAAAGAGGCGTTAGTCATAGCTAAAGCAATAGCAGTCTGTGAGCTTGGTCATCACCTTTATGACAAAATCAATGGTGGCTAGCTGTTGATTGGTTTTCCCGTGTCAGTGCACACAAATGTTTTTATGTCATCAAACATGCTCGCGCAAGGACACATAAGTATCTTCCAAGGCCAAGCTTATTAAAATTAAAACTGTTGGTGGAAAATGCTTGGTGGAAATAGGAATCAGTGCGTTAAGAAGGTCACAGGCGGGACATTATTGGAATGTATTTTTGATTAGGATTTATGGAAGGTTGCGTGACTGAGCAGGGGGTCAGGCTATTGCCTATTTACAGTGTCCCCGCCAGTCTCGTGACACTCTCTGTAGACATACAGTAATCAGGCCGTGTGCTGCTGTGCGCGAGAGGGGTTTCAGTGCATTGTATTGTAATGCTATTTAGCTGTTGGTTTTCAGTGCCTACAAGATTTCAGCAAAAACCCAGAAAGAGATGAAAACAAACAAACAAACAAACCAAAAAAAATACTATGTAATGTTTAGTGTTAACGTGGATAAATATGAAATAAATATTTTAAAAAATACTTTCCAGAATGCAACCAAGTATAATTTCTGTGAATAAAATGATTTAATACAAAACTGTTTTGCAGGGCCAGGGCAGAGCTGTACAATAGTCAACAGGTGAAGTTTTCTGTTTTTAAAGCAGCCTGTTCGGAAAGCAGAACACAAGAACAGACTTTTAATTGCTTTAATTAACCGCCCTGCAGCAGCAATTCTGGAAGCTAATAAAAAAAGTGCTTGCCTACCTTAAAAACAGGCAAACGTCTGTTTTCTGAGTTCACTCGAGCCAAAAAACTTTTTTTTTATCCTCTCAAATTTACGTTTAGCAAAGCAGATTTGATCGACCTTTGTCGATAGTCGCAGTAGTTATGATTTGACGCTTTCCAGACTTATTTCACCTGGAAAAAGAAGAATATAGGTGTCGCCTAGTGGCTAAGGGACTGGACTGGGTCCTGGATGGTCGGCTGTTCTAGCCCTGGTGTAGTCACGATAAGATCCATGTAGCTGTTGGATCCTTCAGCCCACATTTCTCTGGTGGATATTGTCCCCTGCTTAGTCTAATCAACTGTAAGTTGCTTTGGATAAAAGCATCAGCCAAATAACTGTAATGCAATTAACTTTTTGCTTCTGCATTTTCACTGCATTTCATTGGCACAGTCAGAGGAAGTTTCCCCCTCAGTTCCTATTGTGGTTGTCAGGCCAGTTTGAAAACTAGCAGCAAGGTACTTCGAAGCATCAATTTCAGATTTATTTTACTCAAGCTTGCAGTCCGTGACCTCGCCCTAAATCATGGATCGAGTTCAAGAACAGACCTCAATTTTCCAAGGCTGACCTAAAATAAATTTGGTCTGCACACAAGGAACTACATTATTTATTGAAGGGTTTGTGTTGGTTCCTGCTACTGTGATCTTGGATCCAATATTTCACTGCTTCATTGTCGAGGAGACTTGTCATCTACTGTGAAGCTGAAGTATTGCACTGCGGTGAAACATCAAAATGGCAGTTCGGTTGCCGAACTGTCCCACCAATTTCTATCTGTCACTGTCAATTACGATCGCTGTTAATCACTGTGTTCGCTTGCTGTTTGAATCTTCGCATCAATATGCAGTTCAGTGCTGCCATTCCCGATGAAAGAAAATTGATGTCAAAATATTACATTAAGTGAAAGTATTGCACTATTACGGAAGGAAGCATGTGTTAACCACCAGCCCCGAAGGATTTTATACTTGCGACTGTCTTTGCATATTAGGCCGTAAGTAGCTTACGTTGATACATTTCTATTGGCATTGCGATGGATTATGCGGGAGCGCTCTTCATTACTATTGATGCACACTCCTAGGCTTCGCTGTGCATTGGGCTCGAACCCGCTTCCTTAATGACAATAATTGCCTTTGATCGGGCCGGCCAATAATACAAATTGATTTGTTTCAGCTCTCTCTCTCAAGTCTCTTAAAACCAATCTTATTTTTGCCGTTGCGCACAATCTGGTTATTTGAGGAATAATTTTCGGGGACAGTGCGGTTGACGGAGTCTCATTAAAGGACTTCCACTCCCCCCCGCCGCTATCGATGTTCCGCGCATCCCAATTATTCCACTCTCCGGAGCGAGGTGCGCGTGGTCCCGGAGATATTAGGCAACGAGGCAGCACGATTACAACGGGGTAAGCAATAAGGGGATGCACTCAGATCTGGCTGCGGCTGGATGTTTACATTAGCTAACTGAAATTAAATCATCGACGAAAGTCCCCCCCCCCCCCCCCCCCCGCCACTGCCAGGGCGAGCCGCGATTTATGCAGAGTGCGAGACAAGGTGAAGGACATGACTGCACTTTCCCCAAATCTTCGACACTCTCAGAAAAAAAGGTACGGAAAAGCTGTGGAAAAGGTGCAAACGCTTGTTGCTTCCGTGGTGAGCTATAGGTACATAAAATTGTACACCTTGCCGTTGGATTAATAATTCATTTGTACATTTTCTGTCTGCAACGAAGTACCTATTTCTACGCAAAATAACAGTATTGTACCTTTCAGGCTAACATTTTGAATAAACCTCCTATGTACCCTTATTTCCGAGAGTGTATTTATAAATCTAGTGTAATATTTAGCAGTAATATTACGCAAACGTTATTTTAAGCAAATTAGCTGGAAGCAAAACTTCCGCACTAACATCCATTAAATGTGACATTGACATCGCTGACAAATGAAGTCGTGTTCAGGGCGGGGGCTAGTGCTCATTTTTCATGCTAATGACCTCGTCATCGCCGTTGACGGTTTTGTACTTACAGAAAACGTGACTCAAGGTCTTTTACCCCCTTTTACTTCCTCCCTCAAAGTTAACCTCCTGAGACCCAGGAGTGGGGGAAAAAAAAGTCTTGAACATATTTAACATAATACAAGTCAAATGACAAAAACATGTTGCAGTGAAAATATAAAAAAATATATATTTTAAATACAATTTTAATTGAGTGTTAACACCCTTATGTTAACACAAGTACTGTATAGATCTCAGGGAAGCCAAACTTTAACGTCCTCGTTTGAGGATGAAGTGATGTAGTCGCCGTTATTGAGTCGAGCCCAGCGTGCGTATGCTGTACTGACCGCGTGGTATACCGTTGCTCCTGCTCTGATATTTTACATTACATTACATTATTGGCATTTGGCAGACGCTCTTATCCAGAGCGACATACAGTTGATTAGACTAAACAGGAGACAATCCTCCCCTGGAGCAATGCAGGGTTAAGGGCCTGGGTTAAGGGCCTTGCTCAAGGGCCCAACGGCTGTGCGGATCTTACTGTGGCTACACCGGGATTTGAACCACCGACCTTGCGTGTCCCAGTCATTTAGCTTAACCACTACGCTACAGGCTTAACCACTATTTCTGACGCCCGTCCCTCTGGACCGGCCGGGCTAATCTCAGCCCTGCGATGATTAATAAACGGTGTGTTAATTAATGGCCGGGGCTGACGCGTGATGAATCCCCCCCCCCCCTTCCCCGCGGCCGCCAGGTGAGATCGCCACCCCGTCCTCCCGGGAGCGTGGCGGTTGGCGGTAACGAGCGGTGTTGAGTCATCAGAACCGGCGGTCAGGATGAGCGCTGACGGCGGACGCCTCTCAGCGCCGGGGCACCTCCCAGGCCCGCGGCCGGGAGGGGCGACTCGTTCCAGTCGCTCGGCTCTCTCCTCTTTTCGAGTTTCACTCGCCCGTCACGCAGCGAGCACGCGCTGCATCTAACGCACTGTATTCAGCATGTCACGGTGTTACATTACATTACATTACATTATTGGCATTTGGCAGACGCTCTTATGCAGAGCGACGTACAGTTGGTTAGACTAAGCAGGAGACAATCCTCCCCTGGAGCAATGCAGGGTTAAGGGCCTTGCTCAAGGGCCCAACGGCTGTGCGGATCTTATCTTGGCTACACCGGGATTAGAACCACCGTCCCAGTCATTTACCTTAACCACTACGCTACAGGCCGCCCTACGTGTGTTGTCTGTCCTGGTGATCTTGCAAGACCCAAGTTCTCATCAACATTACATTACAAGGCATTTAGCAGACGCTCTTATCCAGAGCGACGTACAACGAAGTGCAGATCAAACGCAAGTACAAGTGTGAAGAGGACCCGAGAGGACAGTACGGTTCCGAGTCCTAGCGCGACCATACAGATACAATCGGAAACCCTTTGAAGAATACATCAACTTACAAACTAGCATACCACGGTTGGCAGCTAGAATACCCAGAGTACAACAATACAATATATCTAATACAAAACACAACAATATCTATATAACTATATAAGTGCCATTATAGTCTCTGGCATGGTTCTATGGTTCCACGTTCTTGCATTCTCGGTATTGAGAAACACCCGGGAACGTTCTCGAAGAAAGGCCGCTTTCTGTCCGTACAGAATGATCTGGCTTCTCTTGGAGGCCAGCCAAGCGAAAGACTTGGACATAATCGAAGAAAGGTCGCTTTGCTCGTAAAGATAACCAAGCTTGAAGCTCCAGGAGCTCATCACGCTGTACGGGACACCATGGATCCGTACGCTATTCGTCAGGCATGTCCACATCGTCCTCAAGATATGACAGTTCATCCCAACGCACGGTCTTATCAGGCGCTTATTCCGGTCCTGACGTCAGCTTCACAGAGATGGCTCGATAGGCTGTCCTTGGATTCTCCTTCCGTTCTTGTCTCCTGGGCGGAGTTCCTCACCTTTATTCAGTTGCCCTGAAGTCACATCAATCACTGCCACCTTGAAGAATATTCTAGTGAGTGTGCGCATTCAGTTCAGGAATGAGACAATTGTTCTTTTTTCTTTTTAAAGTACAGCAAGCTAAGCATTTTCAAGACTACTCTGAAGGATTGCAGACAACTACTGAAAGGTAGAACATAAAAGTCAAACTCGAAGTACAAAAGTTCACAATTTGTACTGAAGCTGTTATACTGTATGTGGGGAACAACTAGTGCCGGCTAAAAACGTATACGAGTAGTTTAATTACTTTGTTGTTATGTTGGTTGGGTCTGGAGAATTTCTATTATGTCCCGCTGAGTCTGGAATAATTAATTAGGATTAAGACTTAAAGGGGTAATTCAGTTTCTGGAGGGCTTTTAAAAAATATATTATAAAAATTTTAGTAGGGTGAATTCAGGTAATTTGGGACCTGAATTCACCCAATACACTCAGTGAGCACTTTATTAGGTCTTTATTACCTAATGCTCACTGGAGCGTTTGCTGGTGCTCACTGGGTGTTTTTTTGTTTTTCACACCATTCTCTGCAAACTT
Source organism: Conger conger (assembly GCF_963514075.1). NCBI lineage: Eukaryota > Metazoa > Chordata > Actinopteri > Anguilliformes > Congridae > Conger > Conger conger. The sequence continues at coordinate 3,743,347 of NC_083763.1, read as the reverse complement.
CCCAGGAGATCGGCAGTTTCTGAGACACTGAAAACACCCTGTCTGGCACCAACAACCATTCCACAGTCAAAGTCACTTAGATCACATTTCTTTCCCATTCTGATGTTTGGTCTGAAAAACAGCTGAAGCTCTTGACCATGTCTGCATGCTTGTATGCATTTAGTTGCTGCCCCATGATTGGCTGATTTAGATATTTAGATAACAAGCTGGTGTACAGATCTACCTAATAAAGTGCTAATAGAGTGTATGTTTTCATTTTTCCCAGAGAGTTGCTGAACAAACAGCTATGATGTGAAGTGTACTTTCTTGCTTAAAACCACAAACTTGTGGAAGCCTCTGCAACAGCCAGGGGGCAGGCCATCAGAAACTTCTCTTAAGTTCCCAAAATCGCAAACGAAAAGGGTTGTATCAAAAACCTCCCGGGGGAAGCAGAGGGCTTGTTAGCGGAAACCTCCCAAAAAAATAGTGTACAATATAGGCTTATCACTACAATGCTGACCTTGAACACACAAGTCAACCGCCATACTGGTCCGGTGTTCCCACCAGTGCGTGGTAGAGTAAATGCACACGCAGTGCTTTATGTGTGGAGGAGCTGAGGTGGGTTGGATAGTTAATGATGGGGATACCGGTGTCCCAAACTGGGGGTGCCAGTGAAGATGTATGAGCTTCCACACCCCCCCCCCCCCCCCCCCCCCCCCCACAGTGCTGCACAAATACGGCCGCATCAGCACAACTGCGGTAAGTGGGGCAACAAGCGCAGCCTCGGAGCGGAAATTAATGGTGTCATTTATTATACGCTCACAAGCGGGGCGTCTTCGGAGCGGTGGCGGCGGTGGGACAGCACTATCTTCGGTCCTCTCCCAGGCAGCCGGCGGTCCGGGGAAACGGACCGGGAACCGGGCCGCTGAGCTGTGTTTGGGAATGTAATTACAAAGATAATGGGCAAAGCCTGACCGGAATGCGTTCCAATGCGGGAGAGTCGGGTCTGTTTACCTTTCTGTCGGTTGTCTTGAGATTAAGCTTTCACTTTGCGTAGGAACGTCAGTATTAATGGCGAAAGGCTTGGCTCCTTCCGGGAAGAGACGATTTAGAGTTTAGATTTAATAAATGTAAGTGATGGCACTTACTTTCGAAGCAAACTTGTCCAGAGAAATGTAGTTACCGGAGCCAAAGTCATTTGAGGACATTTTGGTCATGTATTATAAAAGTACTGTTTTTATCACACTATAATGGACAGCATAAAAACCAGAGTATATCATCAAATCTTGACTGAAATGAAGCAGATTGAATCATGTTCAGTGTGATCATTATCACAGTTATTAAAAGGGGCGGCCTGTAGCATAGTGGTACCCAGAAGGTTGGTGGCTCAAGCCCCAGTGTTGCCACGATAAGATCCGCACAGCCGTTGGGCCCTTGAGTAAGGCCCTGAACCCTACTTTGCCCCCGAGGGGATTGTCCCCTCCTCAGTCTAATCATTTTTTATTTATTTATTATGTCACTGTTATTAAGTCTCCCACGTCAGAAACCATACTAATTTATAATACAGCTTCCACGCTAGAAACTCTCACTCAGTTTCGTGCTGTGTTCAGCAGGGAGCCAGGTCGTGCTGAGACTCACGTTTGTGTCCAGGTTTGATGTGTTCAGCAATGAGCCAGATCGTGCTGGGACTCAGGTTTGGGCCTGGGTTTGATGGATTTGATGTGTATATACAGGCGGCAGTTCTCACATCAAGCACAAGGACAGAGTCTGAAAAATGCCAAACATCTCGTGTTGCGGTCCGATGACAAACGCGAAGGCAACCAAGAAAAAGAGAAATTGCCTGGTACTGCGTGTACTTCAGTGTGCACCATATCTGTGTGTCAGTCAGGTCTGGGGTTGAACACAGGACAACTTAGTACTTTTAGTACCAATTAGCGAGGGGTGATTAAGTCGAGAAGCAGTTAGTCCGTGACATATCTAAACACTGCAGATAAGATTATTTTACTGGTGTTCTGATGGTTTATTTTACTGCTCAAGTATATGCCTCACATCTAAATGAGAAGTCCCATCTGCTGGGGGTTTCTTTGTTCTTTAATGTTCTGTTTTGAAAGCCATGTTGAGCTCTCTTGTGATTTCCATACCCAGCACTGTGACCTTGTTCCTGTCTCCTGCAACTTCAGGCTGCCAGATAACGAAAGTAGGACTGCCAAAACAATGGCATTTGAGCTTTGGAGAATTGCCTCTTCCCGTTGCAGAAAGACCACCATGGAAACTTTGAAGCACATTCGAAGTGAAAGCCTTTTTAGCTTGTATTCAGTCTTCACATGATTGGTACCTTTACAGTTTTCTCACATTCCGAATTAATTCACCATTTTGTATTCAGTAAACTGTAACAGTCATATCATGGATGCAACTGTTAGTTTTCTCACATTCCAAACAAATCCACCATTTTGTATTCAGTAAACTGTAACAGTCATAGTATGGATACGACTGTTACAGTTTTTGCACATTCTAAACGAATCCACCATTTTGTATTCAGTAAACTCGGCAGTGAGTGTGAATTGTATACAGCACAAACAGGTATGTTTTCTCATCCCTCCTCTGTAATTCTGATAACATTCCTCCAGTTGAAAGGTGTGAAATTCAGCAGTAAAGACTGGGGAGAAGCAACGCCGTGATGTATTATCCCTGTGTAGCTCTCTTCCTGTGACTGAACAGGGAGTCCCGCTCCTCCTGCAGTCGAACAAGGAAAACAAAAACTGTGGCTGACGGGCTCGTGGTTTTGTTTTTTTCCTTGGAATTTGAAGGACATTGCGCTGGCACTCTGTGGACACACAGCTACTCCACTCGACGCAGAGACAAACAACGACAGCTAATGCCACACTGTCTCTTCTTTGCAAACCATGTCTACTGCTGTTTGTCAATGGGCTTAAACTGTGAAGTATACAGACTATAAATTAAAGTCAAAGTAAAGGCAGAAAGGTTATTTGGGAAACTACTAAATTAGCTACTTTTTGAAAATATAATAGATAATATATTACAATTTGTTATCCAAAGCGACTTACAGTTGATTAGACTAAGCAGGGGACTTTTTTCTTTGGCAGTTATCGCGATGACCGTCGTTTAACGCCGACCACTTTCAAGCCGATTATAACGTTTGCAATACTTGCTTCGTGTTACGAAACGGGAGAACCCTTAGTTGTGAATTATCGTACATTGGCAATAACAATGAAGAGGAGGGAGAGACTCTCAAGACGTCTGTAACTATGAAGATATATTGAGAACAGTCAGTGCTGTTCCATGCACCTTGTTATTTATTCTCGGAGACTAATAGAACCTTCTGGCATAAGTATTCTTGGATATTGGCCAGACAGTGCATATCCGTATCCCGGGTTCATCAGCACAGCCCTGCAGACGGCAGTTCAAGCACGGTCGGACTCGGGCGTGTTAATGAGATGCTTGCCTGGGTTAATCAAGCTGCCAAAGTGTCTCGTCTTAAATCACCGGCCGGTCCCCGAGCAATCACCGGGCCTTCATTTTAATAACGGGGCATATTGCCATTTCAATATTTTCTGCACCAATTAGACACATGGGGAACCAGTGGGGAAAATGTACACCTGCTCTGTGTCTGCAGAGGGGTCTGAGGTCGTGAAATAGATCATCCGCTAAGATCGTGTAGTGTGCCTTATATCACTGTTGTTATGTTGCCCTGGATTGTCCTCATGTAGCATTCCGTAGGCAGAATTCTGACCGGAGCACACATGCCTGTGCTAAGTACCCACAGTACACTATTAACAAACAGAAAACAAACATCAGCCGGAAATTAAGCATAGCCCTGCTTGCCAACTCCAGCGATTACAAAACATTTTCTAATTGCCGAATTGCCCTTTCCATATCGTTATCTGCATATCTTCTGTGTTTCACTCTGTTTGGTTCATGCTGATGCGTGTTTGGTGGTAATATCAGCAGTAATACCGTAGCTTAATAATTACTCACCATCTCACCTGATGACATCCTCTAGTTCTTTTATGAATATGGAAACTTGACTGCATTTACAGTATTAGAGTAGACAAAAATATTTCAGATAATACATTTTTTACTTTACAATAACATTACTATATTTTTCCAAGTAATTATTAGCATGCATACTTCAACTGATATCTTGAACTAAGTTCACATATATAGACTAGTACTCTGGCCTAGAGCTGTGAGTGACTGGGAGTGGAAGGCTTTGTGACTTCTGAATGCACCCAGCATTGTTAGAGCTGTATGCCAAATACGAGAGCCGTGTATAACAGCTATTTACTATATTAAACACTTTCATTACACTCAGTGGTTTCGGTGGGAGCCCTGTGGTTCCATAGGAGAATCCTACCTAGACAAAGGTTCTTTGTTGGGCAAAATGGTTCTTTGACTGGAAGCTTGCACACGTCACACCTATGACAGAGGGTTCCATAAAGAACTAGGAAGGGTTCCTCTATGGAATACTACACAGAGAGTGTAGTAAAAAAATCACTGAATGCAGGTTTCTGTGTTTCAAGAAGCTAGGAGGCGTTCTTCAGGCAGTACCCACTGTTCACCTCGACTGGCTCACTAAACATAACGTGTCTGCTCAGTTGGGATGTCTATGGGTCTGATAGCGCTATCCCTTTAAGGACTCCACCAGTTCCCGGGTTTTGGCAGACGCAGATTGCCCTCAATGTCGAATGCATATTTGGGCGGACTTAATGCACGGTGTCTTCGGCGTAATGTAATTAAGGTCGTCGCTCTCTCCTTAGTCCGGCGAGGTAGATGAAGAAGCGGCTCGATGTAATTTCTCCAATTAGGGCGATATTCATTCCGCACGGCGGTCCCGTCTTAAAACAACAGAGTGAGTGGCACCGCTCCCCCCCCCCCCCTCTCCCATCCTGGCCTCAGAAGGCGAGCAGACCGTTCAGAGACCATAACGGAATGATAAACTACGTGCCGCTAACCCATTCTGGCTCCACGTCAAAGACGGACCGTGATTTAAGCGTTTTAAGGGGCGGTCGTTCAAACGCCGCGCTCCTCGGTTTGTGTTGAGAGCTGCAACTGGAACGCTTACGGCCCGACTCTGCACAGAGTGTCGTTAGACGGCACGAAAGGGCGTAATGGAATTAGAGTGAGCTGCGAATGCAGGTGTTTGCGGTGATGTGTGAATACTTTTGCACATCAATCAATTTAACTGCATTTTTGTGATTCATGAACGTACCCTTAACTAATTTTCACAGGATTCCGTAATGGTATCACACACCTCATACTGCACATAATTCCTCCTGTGGGATAAATGTTTTGGTAATAACTTGGGCTATGAGATCAGTGGGATGTCTTCCATGAAATGTGTGTCTATCAATCAAGGAATCTTGTTAGCATTAAAGGTTAGCAGGTGTCGTCGTTGTATTTGCATGTTTCGCATTAATGTAAACATACAGCTCAGGGACTGGTCAAGTGTTATCACACAAAGGTAGGAGAAACTTTAGTGAGTGAATTAATAGCCAGAGTGAACCACAAAGAGTTGTTTGAGCAGCGTCTATATTAGTCTAAATGTTAGTGAGCTAGCCTGGCTGTGTTAATATTCAAGCAGTGCCAATGAACAAGCTTTCCTCAGATACTGCATATGTACAGTACAATATGTTGGATGTCATGGTTTGGATGTAATGTGTAAGCTGGCGTTGGTGTTGACTGGACATATTGGCATGATTAATATACTGTATTAGATATAATATGATACTGCTTATCACATATAGAATAGGATTACAATGTGTTCTATCTATGTTTACAATAGATAGAACACATTGTATTGTTTTTTTGTATTTTTAGATTTCCCTGACAGTTACAGAACATTTTAATTTGCGCCAAATATTTTCAGTTGTACATAGGTTATAAAGTTTTCATATTCTTTTTTCCGGATATTTATTATTTTTATGTAATCCTATTTAGGATATTAACAATAATAATGCATTAATGTGGCAATATGAATATTCAAACATGGCATGTCTATCCTTGAGCATAATAATACGTTGGGCGGGTCCTGAGGGTTGAAAGTCAAAACTGAGGCATACATCAAAAGTTGCCTGACAGCGTTCTGGCATCGATACGCTTGAGTTATAAAAAAATGATAAGGGTTTAATAACCTTGCCTTGTATGTAGCCTCTATTATGAGTTAACCTCTCTTGGCGGTTTCACTGGGGCAAGGCAAACTCGCCCATCGACTCCATCAATCGCACGAGGCAGCCCTCTCCGTGGGGGTGGGCCCTGTTGTTTATGGCCTGAGCCCTCGATATTAAATAAATAAGCAAAATAGATGACGGCCCTGCCAGATTTATGATGATATGACAGCACTGTTGGGAATACTAGCAATTATCTGGTTTCGGGGGGGGGGGGCTTTGACTGGAATAAATAAATAATTGTGTGGAAGCGCTTTGCCGCTTTTAACGCAGCTTTGATCTGTACATCCTTGCACTTGATCTTCCTGTTGGTATTGTGGTTCTTCTTCTGTGTTTTCATCTTCTTCTATGTTTTCATCATCTTCTTCTATGTTTTCATCATCTTCTTCTATGTTTTCTTCTTCCTTCCTCTTCATATTCCATTCCATTTGTCTGCACAGAATTCAGAGTCTCATTGTCCTTGATCTTCCTGCTGGTATTGTAGTTCTTCTTCTTCTATGTTTTTGTCTTCTTCCTGCTTCTTCTTCTTCTTCTTCTTCTTCTTCTTCTTCTTCTTCTTCACATTACATTACATTTGTGTGTGCAGGATTCGGGGTCTGGGATGTTTTGGAGGCTGCTGATATGCAGGCTGTGTGTGTGTGTGATATGTGCTGTTTGTAGCAGTGCAGCGTGATGCACTAATGCTCCACGGCCCCCGGGTTGTGGGGTTGGGGTTTCTGGATGGACCACTGCCAAGTGCACCCAAGAGCAAACTACTTCACCTGAATCACTTGTGTAAACATCCAGCAGGGTAAATGTACTGTATTTAAAACATGTAAGCTGTTAATGTAGCTCTAAGGGTGTCTGCCCCAGTAAATGACTGAAATGTAAACAGAGGTGTTTTAGTACAGCAGCATGCTATGCGAGTGACTGTATCACGTTGCATTGATGGCAGCGCCGGTGGTTATCATAACCCTTCCGGTTATTGCTTCATCAGGGTGATTGTCTAGGCTCTGTGTGTAGTCCATGGCAGTTATTGGATCCCAGCTGTTCTGACACATTGCAGAAAATTTCATTTTGGCCCCGGGGCCGTTAACTTTTCGGTGTAATTAATGTTTACAACCGCAGATATAAACATTAATGTGCGACTAGTCTTCCACTGTGATCAGGTTTGACCTCAGGCCATGGGGACCGGCATTATCAGAGGAAAGTGAACATGTAGAAATTGATGGTCAGTGCCGGACAGGCCAGATTACCACTGTACTTGTGAAGATGACGTCTAACTCACTCACAAGTGTTGAAAGTGGTGTTCTGAAAGGCGAGCCTTGTCTCTTTGCCGAGGTAATTCAGCTGGGCTGCACTGTGGTGTGGTGTGGTGTGTCCTCAGATCCAGCACCCCCGCCCCCCCCCGGACACGGCTAGCTTCGGCCTGTGCACAAAGGGCTAACCACCAGGCTGATACCTGCACGACAGGGCAAACATGGCCCAGATAGGCCCTGCTACAGAGTGCTCAATCAGCAGCCTCTTTCAGCCGGGATGAATAATGTATCGACGCCGTGAAAGCAAGCCACACTCGGGTGGAAGTTCAGCAGGTAGTTCTGAATGGATCCCCTGTTACTCAACAGCGGGTGTGTCACTTAGCATAATGAACGCGCCTAATTTTAACCTTGTCGTTATCAGAACTTATGTTGATATTCAGTTTCAGGTAATTAATTTTAATTAATCGGGAAGTAATTTACTTCGGTGTAGTTTTTTTTAACCTTTTTATTTTGTATGGCTATACGTACATTATATGGGATTCAAGCAGGTTAAATCCTGGCTGAATTGTTGTTTTGCTGAGCATTTATTTAATGTTTCTTCGACATGGTCATGTAGACTCTATTGTCTAAGACTTGAGAAGACGGTTACAGGCAAAAGTAAACCTTTTCTTACACTTCTTGCTCGATGTCTGTGGGGTGCATTTTGCTGCTAACCTGTTCCAACCGACGGATAAACACCTCATTTTATACGACTTTCATAGAGTCTTCTGGCTTTGCGTTGCCCCGGGTGACGCTGGCCTGGCAGCCCATATTATCTTCTTTAAGATTTATTTCCTCTTGCTGTGGTCCCAGGTTTCTTATAGTATTCCTTTCATTGGGCTAATTTTGGCCACGACTGAAAGAGAATAATTACCGTGTTTACAAACTGGCTGTAAAGCGCATTAACTAGGTCAGAGAGGTTACATAATGTGGCAAACAATGTTCTGTTGAGCAAAAAAAAAATCTAAAACACGGCCACAGGGGTAGTCGCAAACGAATCGATGAACAAACGTGACAAACACGCGGAAGCTCATTGCGTAAGGAAAATAGTCGCCGCCATTTTGATTCAAGTCAGTCAAGCCCCAAAGTGGAATTGCTTCGGAAAATGGCCCTGTTATGGCCCTCTTGTGCAGAAATCCTCTGATAGCTCCAGCTATACGACGCCTGGTTTACGTCCTGAGGGCTGTGTGCAGGCAGCGTATAAACACACTCCACACTCTGCTCCTCAGAGAGAAAGAGCACAAAACGTTCTCGCAATGTTGCTGACATGTTGGGGCAACGTTATAGCATGGACAGAACGTTCCAGTAACGTTGTGAGAACATTGTGTGCCACCGTAGCTGCGTAAGAGGCTAGGGGTGGAGACAGAGACACGTCTTTGATTAGGGATAACGAGACTATGGAAATGAGTGTGTGTGATTTCACAGAAATGTGAGTGTGTGTGCGTGTGGATGTGAGTGTGTGTGTGTGAGTGTGTGTGTGTGTGTGTGTGTGTGTGTGTGTGTGTGTGTGTGTGTATGGATGTGTGTGTGTGTGTGTGTGCCTGTGTATGTGTGTGCGTGTGTGTGTGTGTGTGTGTGTGTATATGAGGTTCATCTGTGAGCTTTGTCCTGGTATGAGAAGGGCTGAACACACAGGACACTTGAGTCCAAGGATCTCTGGAATAAGATTCGCCGATCATCGCCTTTTCTGCGGTACACTGGTGTCTGAAACAGAATCGTTCAGCTGAAGTGCCTTACAATTATGGGCCCAACCCTGAACCGGAAAACACCACAAGCGCTTCTCACTTTTTTGGTTCAAGCCACAAAGTTGGACTTTTCCTTAAAAGAGCGCATTTCTGTGAAATTTGCATTATAACGATGGAAGTGCTTTTGAATCAGCGCAGGCAAAAGGCAGTGGCAAAGAAGCACGCAGTACCTGTTGGCCACGTATTTACATATGACTGCTGTAACACAAAAGCAGACTTCCCCGACTGAAACATAGATTCTGCATTAAGAGAGATAGAGGGAGAGAGAGAGAGGGGAGCATGGTCAGAGACTGAGGGAGAGAGAGAGAGAGAAAGAGAGAGAGAGGAGCATGGTCAGAGACTGAGGGAGAGAGAGAGAAAGAGAGAGAGAGGGAGAGGGTGAGAGAGAGGAGCATGGTGAGAGACTGAGGGAGAGAGAGAGAGAGAGAAACAGAAAAATGATACGCTTGGAAAACGTGTTTGTGTTTATGGAAGAGAGGTGAAAGGAATCCTGTCTTGCAGTCTTTGAGGGAATGAGAGGAAGAGTGTTTCGGACACAGAGGAGCGATTCCGGCCGACCGGGAGGGGGAGCAGGAGCCAGGGGGGGCCACTCAGAGGAGCCTGGGAGGAGAGGGGAGGGGAGGCGAGGGGTGAGGAGGGAGCACAGCCCGAGAGTGGCAGGTGCCTCACGCTGAAGGCGGAGAGCCGTGAGGAGACTGACACGCAGAGATAAATCCTGTGAACCTTGGGAATATATGCCTGTCCTTATGGAAGATAGAGTACAGGAGAGGGGGGAGAGAGCGAGAGAGAGAGAGGGAAGGAGGGGTGTGGAGGGAGGGAGGGAGGGAGGGAGAAAGAGGGGAGGGGAAAGGGTGGCACGAAGAGCAGGCGACTACAGCGTGCGAGTTCCAGAGGAGTTACTGAGACCGTGAGCGCGAAGGCGAGCACAATTTCCGCCTTTTCCTCTCTCTCCGGTGCGGACCGAGGCTTGAGCCGCCCGTTCTTCCGCTCCACGAGTCAGGGCCGGAGCAGTGACAGGAGCCGGGGAGACTCTCTGGGGACGGGGGAACCCGGAAGAGAGAGAGGGTGGGATTGAGGGGGGGGGTCCAGACCCAAGGCCCCTGGGGACCCGAGCTCCGCGGTCGCCGGGAGAGATTTGAGCGAGGGGAAGGGGAGGGGGGGTCGGGATGCCCCAGAGAGAGGGGTGATCAATCAGACGAGCCCCAGGAAGGGGGGGGGACACGGCATGTCTCTGAGCGGCAGGGACAGCATTCCCAGGAGGGGGCGACGGGGAGCGGCGAGCGCAGGAACACGCGCGTGCAGAGGGCCGTCCGCATCTCCAGCATCGTGGCTCAGGAGGTGAGTGTGAGGAGGACCACCTGGGAGAGAGAGAGGGGGGAGAGAGGGGGAGAGAGGGAGGGAGGGGGAGAGAGAGAGAGAGGGAGAGAGAGAGACAGAGGGGGAGGGAGAGAGGGGGAGAGGGGGAGAGAGGGAGAGGGAGAGGGGGAGAGAGGGAGAGGGGGGGGAGAGAGAGAGAGAGAGAGAGGGAGAGAGAGAGAGGGGGGAGAGGGGGAGAGAGAGAGAGAGGGGGAGAGAGAGAGGAGAGGGAGAGAGGGGGGAGAGAGAGAGAGAGGGGATGAGAGGGACGGAGACAGAGAGCGAGGGAGAGAGAGAGGGGGAGTGAGGGGGAGAGAGGGACAGAGACAGAGGGAGAGATAGAGAGAGACAGAGGGAGAGAGAGAAAGAGAGGGGGGAGAGAGGTAGGGGAGAAAGGGGGATGAGAGAGTGAGAGAGAGGGGGAGAGAGGGGGGCAGGGCCACCCCGTTCAGCAGGGACCGAGTCCCTCTCCACTTCTAGTAAGAGTCCTGGAGCCCATTTTAAAAAGTGCTGAGCTGCTCACTTTAGTGCTGGGTATTCAAACTGGGTTCCGTGGCAGTACCCTTTTCAACGGGGCGCCAAGCAGAAAACAAATCCTGGAAAAATCTTCAGCATCATAAATCTGAATGCACTGCACGGGAAAACCCATTTTTTAAAACTTGTTAAGGGTGTAATTTGTAGCGTACAGTATGTGGTTCTGCTGTTTTCTTTTTTTGCTGACACTTCTTCTTCTTGTACGGTGGAACTCGCATAGTTTTGGGTCGCCGTAAGCCGGCGGTAGCTTCGTGACGAGATAAGACCAGGAGGAGGAGGAGGAGGAGGAGGAGGAACATGAAAGAGAATTCAGATCAAAGTGAATTAGCGCAGTTGTCCTTTATAGTAAGTGAGTACTCTACGCTCTCAGAAATAAAGTGGCTGTGGAGGAACGTTTCCCAGGTATCCCGAGATCAGTAATGTTCCCTTTTGATACAAATGAGTATGTTGTTACGTACAAATTAATGATCTATTTGTGGCTAGGGGTACACTTTTATTTACCTGTAGGGTGCCGTTT
>NC_083763.1:3712341-3731554 GCF_963514075.1 Conger conger | reverse complement strand
ATCCCGAGATCAGTAATGTTCCCTTTTGATACAAATGAGTATGTTGTTACGTACAAATTAATGATCTATTTGTGGCTAGGGGTACACTTTTATTTACCTGTAGGGTGCCGTTTTGGGCACTTTATTTCTGAGAGTGTCTGGAGCGCCCCGTGTCACCTCTCTGAGGGGCGGGATGAGCAGGTCACATGGGCTGACAGCAGTTGTGGGACTACAGAGGATTAGAGGACATCTGTGCGGATGTGTGTAATCATCAGGGGCCAGAGAATAGAGCTCTGGCTTCTCAAATGTGGTTCTCTCTCTCTCTCCCTCTCTCTCTCCCCTTCTCTGTCTCTCTTTCCCTCTCTCTCTCCCCTTCTCTGTCTCTCTCTCCCTCTCTCTCTCTCTCTCTCCCCCTCTCTGTCTCTCTCTCCCTGTCTCTCTCTCTCTCCCCCTCTCTGTCTCTCTCCCTGTCTCCCTTTCTCCTTATCTCCATCTCTCTCCCTCTCCCTCTCTCTCTCCCCCTCTCTGTCCCTCTCTCCCTGTCTCCCTTTCTCCCTATCTCCATCTCTCTCCCTCTCTCCCTCTCCCTCTCTCTCCCTCTCTCTCTCCCTGTCTCCATCTCTCCCTATCTCCATCTCTCTCTCTGTCTCCCTCTCTCTCCCTCCATCTCTCCCTCTCTCTCCCTCTCTCCCTATCTCAATCTCTCCCTTTCTCCCTATCTCCATCTCTCTCCCTCTCTCCCTCTCTCTCCCTCTCTCTCTCCCTGTCTCCCTCTCTCCCTATCTCCATCTCTCTCTCTGTCTCTCCCTCTCTTTCTCTCTCTCCGTCTCTCTGTCCCTCTCTCCCTCTCTCTATCTCTCTCTCTCCCTCTCTCCCTATCTCCATCTCTCTATCTCTCTCTCCGTCTCTCCCTCCCTCTCTCCATCTCTCTCCATCTCTCTCCATATCTCTCTCTCTCTCTCTCTCTCTCTCTCTCTTTCTCTGCCTGGTGCAGCACAGCATATTTGCACATTCATACCATGTGGCGCATTTTACAGATATTTCCTTTTCACACGTTGCTGTGTTTTGGAAAATATGCAAATACGCTTTTGCACATATTGATTAATGGAAGCATATTAATGAGGCATATTAATTGGAGTTAATTAATGCAATGAATGCTATTTCAGATACAGAGCCCGATAATTAGGCCACCTGCTCCATTTTATTTATGTTTATGTGTGGATGTCAGAGTATAGGGGATAGCCAGCTTTAGGAGAACGGCCTGTTGGAATGCTGTGTATAAAGGCTTGTTGCACTCTGTGTGTGTCTCAGACTCTGTGTGTGTAATGAATAGATTACTGTGACATGATTGTGTGATTCTGTTTAATCTACAAAGAGGATGTGTCTGTGATCATGATGAGATTACCCGTCTTAATCTGACGACATTTCTGTGAATGAGCTAGAAGTCGTGTCGGGTGAACCCACAGCTTGTGTGTGTGTGTGTGTGTGTGTGTGAGAGTGTGTGTGTGTGTGTGTGCGTGCTTGTCAGTATGTGTGGGTGTGTGTGTGTGTGTGTGTGTACGTGTGTGTGTGTTTGAGAGTGAGAGAGCGAGAGAGAGAGAGAACAATAATGGGAGAGCAACAAAGAGAGAGAGAAACATTCTGTTCACCATCCCTGGAGCTCTGCTGAATGTTACCCTAGTAATTGTGCGATTCCATCCAGGTCAAGGGTCAGAGGTCAAGACAACCCGCCTCTAAAATATTCAGAGTGGCAGTGCATACCCTGGGCGTGATCATTAGTGTACTCCTGAAATTTCAATTCATAAGTGATAAATATTTACGATATTGGAAAGAAGTGTTTGCATAAGAATTATAATGGGCCTATGGGAGCTTGAGCCCTCTGATGCGTAGCCAATGGCATCCGAACTTCAGCCTGTGATGCATTGCATTGTCTTCCTGATAGCATGTCCTTATAAATCAAAAGCTTCTTTATAGAGGGCCATTACGCTGTAGTTTACACAAGAAGGATGACTCAGTTATCCATGCAGTAACAGCGTGCCTCACCCGTGTGTGGATGTCCATTATCAAATTAAGACTTCATACACAAAGGTAGCAGCTGATGCCCCAGTTCATCAGCATTTTGGTGGATGGATGGTAAAGGTACAGTAGGTAATTTCTGTCTTCTAATCATCAAGAGAGGAATAGCAGCAACAATCACCTTCAAACCACAACACTGTTTATCCCTCCCCCTTCTCTGTAAATGTGCTGACATTGAAACGCCATTGACTGTGGCAATTAGAACCAGTTTTCAACCAATGAGCATGAACTATTGTACAGTTATACAATGTTTTGCTGCAGAGTGCTGGCCCGTCAACTGTACATTTTGAAACCCGAAGTTAAGGACTATAAACACAGGCAGAGGGTGAGTCAACATGTCAGTGAGCCTTTTTAAATGATAGGAAGGGATTTGGAATGGTCTTGTAACAATGTTTTAACACAAAAATCTTACCTATTGTACCTTTAAGGATGACACGAGTGATATTTGATTTTGTTAAAGGATGCTGCCTGCAATGCCAGTGTATTACCGGGGGGAAAAAAGTTTGGTGATTTCTGCTTTATAAAGTGTGACTGAAATTCTTCTTAACTGCAAGAAAGTCTTAACCCTGAGACCACACAAGGTTATTTATCAAGTCCGTCGTTTTCTCGGGAGGATAAATGAGGTGCGATTTGCTGATGCTGCAGCGGTAGACTTCCCTGCTGTCGTTGTGCTACAGCGGAACGTAACATATCTCTCCCATACAGTACATCTCTTGTTCAAATTAAGGTCTTATAGAAAAACGGCAGTTTCTTTCTTCCGTCAACGTCTTTATATATTCACGAGATTCACCCATACTTTATAGCCAATCTTGACAACAGACAAGATACATAATAATAGTTTTTTTGACACTGTGACAGTTGCAGATTATCGCAGTCCTGACTATCGCATTGTAAATGGACTGCATTTTTACGGCGCTTTTGTCCAAAGGCTACCATACCAAGAAAACCAATCAGCTTCGTCGGGAGCAATTAGGGTCTTCGGCGTCTTGCTCAGGGACACTTTGACACGGCCAGGGCGGGGGGGGGGGGGGGGGGGGGGGGGGGGGGATCGAACCGGCAACCCTCTACCGGACTACCGGACGACCGCTCTCGCCTAATGTCTCCCCCCTGCAGTGGCAGGGGCCCGTTTCCTGGCCTTTCCCCCCCCCGTGTGCAAAGCGGCGCTGACAGTTGGCGGGGCCTGTTTGGCCTCGCTGCCGTTGGGAGCGGTTATGAGCGCCCAGGCCCCCCCCATCCATCACGTCTCCAAACAATGCCCTTGACTGCAGCCATCAGTAACTCTCAACAAATAAATCAGGGCTCTTTCTGCGCTTTAAATTGTGTCTCGTAACGCTGGTTTTTCCCCGCGGCCTCCCGCGGCACCCGGTGAAAAATGACCACCGACCCGTGAATCCTCCCCCGTCTAACCTGCATCTGTGGGGTGAGCAGAACAGAGCAGGGCATTTTCAGCAACAGTTTTCACTGGTCTCTGTGAATGAGTGAACAGCACATTTCACTGGTCTCTGTGAATGAGTGAACAGCACACTGGTTTGTGTGAATGCGTGAACAGCACACTGGTCTGTGTGAATGAGTGAACAGCACATTTGACTGGTCTGTGTGAATGAGTGAACAGCACATTTGACTGGTCTGTGTGAATGAGTGAACAGCACATTTCTCTGGTCTGTGTGAATGAGTGAACAGCACATTTGACTGGTCTGTGTGAATGAGTGAACAGCACATTTCTCTGGTCTGTGTGAATGAGTGAACAGCACATTTGACTGGTCTGTGTGAATGAGTGAACAGCACATTTCTCTGGTCTGTGTGAATGAGTGAACAGCACATTTCACTGGTCTCTGTAAATGAATGAACAGCACATTTCTCTGGTCTGTGTGAATGAGTGAACATTTTCTCGGCTCTGTGTGTGAACGGCGCATGAAGGGCACTTTAGCGGACGTGCGTAATGGAGAGCCTTTATTTAGCCGCGGGGTTGGTGCTGACGTGCTGGCCTCTCTCGGGCAGACGCCGTGAACACCTCCTCTCCTCTGGAGGACTCTGCAGGAGCCCAGCTGGCCGGGGAGGACAGCGGCGTCCTGGAATAAGACCGGGAAAGCCGAGACAGGGATAGATAACGCAGGAAATATGGGACAGGCTGGGAAGGAACGAGAACGTGATAAACAGAAACAGGATGAGAATCAGGCTCTGATGAGGCAGAGAAAAACAGGAGCAACTGAAGTCTGTTGTGCTGCAACACCCAAAGCCAACTGACCACGCTGCTCCTGAGAAACCTCATCACCACAAACCTCCAGAAAACATTAGTTTCATAGTCTGTTGTGGGCCGCCTGTAACATAGTGGTTAAGGTAAATGACTGGGACCCGCAAGGTCGGTGGTTCGATCCCCGGTGTAGCCACAATAAAACCCGCACAGCCGTTGGGCCCCTGAGCAAGGCCCTTAACCCTGCAGGGGAGGATTGTCTCCTGCTTAGTCTAATCAACTGTACGTCGCTCTGGATAAGAGCGTCTGCCAAATGGCATTAATGTAATGTAATCACTGTAGAGCAGTAGTCCCCATCCCTGTTCCTGGAGATTTTCATTTCAAGCCCAACAAAGCACACCTCATTCAACAGCTGGAGCAGGGCTGCCCAACCCTGTTCCTGGAGATCTACCGTTTTGCAGGTTTTCATTTCAACCCTAATTTGGCACGCCTAATTCTACTAATTAGCAGCTGAATGAGATGAGTGAGGTGTGCTTTGTTAGGGTTGGAGTGAAAACCTACAGGACGGTAGATCTCCAGGAACAGGGTTGGCCAGCCATGCTGTTGAGGTTGAAAAAGATTACTTTTCTAAAGCTGAATACCGTGGTCTCACTTAGCAAGATGATATAGTTTATCTCTGATGTTTCCATCGATGCAGTAGCTCATGGACCTTAAGCTCAATGTGACATGGTTTGTGCAAATTAATTATGACATAAAAGACGTCGCGGGTCACATACTGTATGACAACACTATTATGTTTAGACTGTGGAATTGGGATAATAGGCACTATTCTTATTCAGAATGTACTCATTGACACACAGAAGAGTGGAAGTTCAAGAACGTGTCTGGTTCTTGTGGCAGATGTTTCTCTTTGAAGCCGGTGTGGTTGACTCGAAACCCCAGTGGATTTGTGCTTATTATATAGACATTTATAGAAATATCCATGTCACTGTAGAGCCGGCTACCTGAACTGAACTTGAGCTGACTTACTAGTTAACTGACACAATATCCTATACGTTGGAAGTACTGTGGCAGGAAGATGCATCCAACCCTTAAAAGCAGTCTGTTGCACCAGTTTGCATCATGTTTCTAGTCAGTACCACAGACCGGTTGCTCTGTCTAGTTCACGGCACAACTTCTCATTGGCATTTTATGGTAGGATTGTGCAGCAGAGGCCACAGTGGTACAGTATAATGTGAATTGATTTACATTGTATCATTAGATTGCATAAAATCTCATTGACATTTAGTGGCTTGCTGTGTTGTATCTACCGTTCATTCATTGTATGCCTTATATTCATTATTCTGGGCCCTTTTAAATCGTGTTTTCCCTTGTTTGTCGTTGTTTCCGTGGTTTTTGTTTTCTCCTCACACTGGCTCATTGGCTGAAGGTCCTTCCTATTCCATATCTGTTCATGGTCAATTACCTTGTTGCACACAATTTCACAGCACACACACACACAGACATACAGGTACACACAGACACACACAGACATTCAGAAACACCCCCCCCACACACACACACACACACACACACACACACACACACACAAAACCATGTACACTCCCTCTCAATGGTTTCTTAACATTATTCAAATTACTGTAAAACATTAATGCTATGCTACCCAAGCCTTGTGAAACAAAATGCCCGGTAGCATAAAATGTCTATTAGGATTTCAAAAAAACGGATTGAGATGGTAGAGCAGTGGTTTGCTGACTGGGCATCTTCATGAACAATTGTTTGCTTGCTCTATTAAATATTGCTGAAGTATTAAAGATCCACGCGTTAAAAATGAGCATGGACCCACCCACTTCCATGGAATTAGAAATGCTATGAATACTTTATGTTTAAATGTATCTGTCCCTATCAAATAAGTATTAAAGATCCTATATTGTACACGTTTCCAGTTATTTATTTTAGATCCTTGTGTGGTTTTAAGTCCCAAAAAACATCTCTATCCAGTTTTACATGTCCATTCCCCAGCGCCTCTCATGAGCTTTACCAAATTTACATACACATTCTTTTCATACGAATTGTGAGGGTTTGTTTGGGAACTGTGTGTTTTGATACTCTCACAGTGTTTTTCTGTAGCACCTTCTACTCTGTTATAATCCACACAGCAAGGGAAATTTTCCACTATCTGGGACCTTTAAATGTTTTATTAATGGAAAAGCGAGACAGTTGTAAACGGGTTCGAGGGCCAGCGGAGATGAGAGGGGCACTGACAGAATGTTTTTCCTCTTTTTTCCATGTTATTTCCGGACCTGCGTTCCCCTCTGTGTCCGGCCTCTGCCCCCACACAGGTGAGTACAAGTCATCCGTTGTCTCTTTCGACAGCAGACACCGGGTTTATCCCGGGACTCTAATCCTCCGACACGTGGGGTGGGTTTCAGACCGCTGAATAAAATATGACCAATTACCCCTGAAGACGACACCGATTCTTTCTAGCAAAGCGACACCGTATCCCCAGGGATCATTTCAGTCCTTCAGCCTTCTCCTCCCACCCAAGGTGATGGAGGATGCTTCTTAAAGATAAACTCTCCAACGCCCTTTTTCTAGAACCATGAGCTGGCATGAATGTGTTAATATCCGCACGTGTCTTCCCTTTAATGTTGAAGGGTGATTCTAAATGGTTTGCCTCTGGAAGGCTCAGATTCCAAAGCTGTAAGAAAAAGTATTTTTATAATGTCAAAGCATAAATATCACGCAATATTTCAGGTAAACTTCTTTAAGTTGTGAAATGGCGAGGAGCTTTTCTCATCCAGGAGCCCAGGCTGCAGGTTTTGTGGAGATGTCTTGACCGTAGACCTGCTCTACAGTACATCTACGGAGCAGAGAAGCGTGGCTTCAGTTCTACGACTTCTGCTCTGAAAGTCTCGTTGTAAAGGCACTCATGAACAGTACTGAAAGCTGAGATGAACTGAAACACGTTCAGAGGCGAATAGGAAAAAAGACCTGTCTGTAACTGACAATAACAACTCACTTTCTGAAAGCCGTCGTGGAATGGCATCAAGGATAAGTAAGCTCAAGTGCCCATCCGTTCAAGTCGCTCCTTTAAAAGCCGATATTTCATTACACTCTCAGAAATAATGGTACGAAAATTTCAAATGAAAAGGTAAAAATGCTTGTCGCTGGGGTGGTACCCTATGGTGCATAAAATTGTACCCCTAGCCAGCAATATATAATTAATTTGTACCTTTTTTGCTTGGAAAACTCATTTGCACGCAAAGAGAACCCCTTACCGTACTTTCGGGAAACTTGATCCTTGAAGAACAAAAATGTACCTCCGATCTCTCACTTTATTTCTGAGAGTGTAGTAACTTTAAACTTCTTAAAAAGCCCGCCGTTCTATCTCTTGCTCTACACATGCTGAAGATGTTGGTGCTTGCAGTGCCTGCGGTCTCGTACAGAGATGAGCTTTACAGTAGTGAACAGTCTCCCTCATGCAGAGAGTCAGCAATCTCCCTGTGTGTCTCTCCATTGGAAAAGAACAGCAACTTTCTGATTACTTATTACTTTCTCACACAACTGGAACTATGACTGTACCCCAAACGATGGAAGATTATTCGGACCCTTGTAGATTTTATTCATGTGTACATTTTCTTTTATGTTTTAAAGGAACAATAGGTCTACAAAATGGAGGTTTGAATAATACTTTTCAGCTTTAAGTTTTCCACACTGATGCTCTTGCAGCCCTGCAGAAAAACCAGCTGCAGCTAGGTTTTCAATCATCTGGTAGCTGGTTGACCAGTTCAGACCAGCTCCATACTTAACATGATTTGACCAGCTCAAGCTATGTTTTGAAACAGCTGGTAGCATCGAGTTGGCCATAGCTGGATTTTACTGCATGGAGGGTCACAGATTTTGGTTTGAGTTTTTAACTGATTCGTATGAGAGGTGTGTTTCGATTGGTGGAGGGGGAGTACGTGTGCAGTACAGTACAGGGCCGTGTGCTAGGTGGGGTGACCTTCATGAGAGGTGTGTTTTGACTGGTGGAGGGGGAGTTAGTGTGCAGTACAGTACAGTGCAGTGTGCTAGGTGGGGTGACCTTCATGAGAGGTGTGTTTTGATTGGTGGAGGGGGAGTACGTGTGCAGTACAGTACAGGGCAGTGTGCTAGGTGGGGTGACCTTCATGAGAGGTGTGTTTTGATTGGTGGAGTGGGAGTTAGTGTGCATTACAGTACAGGGCAGTGTGCTAGGTGGGGTGACCTTCATGAGAGGTGCAGTTCGGACGGCTGTTGGGTGCAGAGCCCGTCCCGCCTGATTCGGCTCCTCGGGGCCCGGGTGTGTGCGTCCCCTGGGCGATGCGCATGACGCATGATCAGTCACGGCGACGCTCCCCGAAACACGATTAAGAGTCCCCGTGACGGGCCTGCCGAGGGGCCGGGGGGGCACTGTTCATCACCCCCGGCGACAGGAATGAGATTCCCCCCCCCCCCTGCACGACTCGCGTTCAGGGGCCCATCAGTCACCGCGACGAATCGCCCCGGCGACGGTGGCGTCGTCCATCACCGCGAGAGACGCGTCCCGCCTGTCCACCAATCAGCAACGAGTCGCAAGTGTGTCACTCACCCACAATCACACTCCTCAGCACAAGAGTTCTGCTTATCTTCTCACCGTCCTGAAGAGAAGAGAGTTCTTTCCTGACTTATCAAACTCCTAGAGAGAGTTCCCCCTACCTTATCAAACTGCTAAAGAAAAGAGAGTTCCTCCTACCTTCTCACACTGCTAAAGAGAAGAGAGTTCCTGCTACCTTATCAAACGCCTAAAGAAAAGGGAGTTCCTCTTACCATCTCATACTGTTCATTACATTACATTACATTATTGGCATTTGGCAGACGCTCTTATCCAGAGCGACGTACAACAAAGTGCATACCCATAACCAGGGATAAGTTCGCTGAAAGACCCTAGAGGTAAGTACAATTTCAACTGCTACCTGTACAACAAAGATAAGGACAAGGGCCATTTTTTTTTTTTTTTTTTTTTTTTTTTGGAACAAACAAACAAACAGAGCAAAAGTCACCAAAGTTAACTATCCAAACACTGCTTACCTAGCCAACTAAAATACTGATACACAAGTCACAGAGACAACAATTAAGGTTCACAGGGAGGTAGGGAGGGATGGGGAGAGGTGCTGTTTGAAGAGGTGTGTCTTCAGCTTGCGCTTGAAGGTGGGGAGGGATTCTATAGTTCTGACCTCAACGGGGAGTTCGTTCCACCACCGTGGAGCCAGAACAGACAGTAGTCGTGAGCGTGAGGTGGAGGTTCTGAGAGGGGGAGGTGCCAAGCGGCCTGTGGAGGCTGAACGAAGAGGTCTGGCAGGGGTGTAGGGTCTGATGATTTTTTGCAGATAAGCTGGGGAAGACCCTTTAACTGCTTGGAAGGCTAGCACCAATGTTTTGAATTTGATGCGAGCCATGACAGGCAGCCAGTGGAGGGAAGTAAGCAGGGGGGTGACGTGTGAGTATTTGGGAAGGTTGAAGACCAGACGAGCTGCTGCATTCTGGATGAGTTGGAGGGGTCTGATGGCAGACGCTGGGAGGCCAGCCAAGAGGGAATTGCAGTAGTCCAGGCGGGACAGAACCATCGCTTGGACCAGGAGCTGGGTCGAGTAGGGGGTGAGAAAGGGAAGGGAGTTCCTCCTACCTTCTCATACTCCTCAAGAGAAGAGAAGATATTTCTTCCGACTGTACCTTATCAAACTACACAAGAGAAGAAAGTTTCACTCCTAAAGAAATTATAGTTCCTCTTACTTTCTCATAGCGCTAAAAAGGAGGGAGTTTCTATTACTGTCTGACAGTTCCTATTGCCTTCTCATCACTTATATCACTTATTTCTTCACACTCCTAAAGGAAAGAGTTTGTCTCTTACCTGTTTCTTACCTGCACTGCTATGGAATTGTTAAGAAAGGCATTCCATGCTTGTCTTTTCAACTGCAGTTTGTGCGTACCGTTTTTTCTGGCAATGCTCGCAATTTAGGGTGATTTCAGTTCCTATCACGCGATTATCCTATCACGCAAATAATATGTGTAGAAAGAGTGTATGTCAGTGAAGGCAAGTGAATACCCACATTATATTTTGTGGATAATAATAATTGGGGGGGAATTTGGAGATATTTAACACGGTTACCCTGAAGCAAATCTCTCCACCGTCTCATTTAATACTCATTTAATCTCCCTCTGCCACACACTAACAAATTCCACTTTATCGGCGGCCAAAGGAAATTGCAGATTTCTGTTTAATTCCTTGCCCTCTCAGCTACTCTTTTATAGGGGACAGGGCAGCCCTTATCCAATGGTGAGCAGTGGTGAGATTTGATGACCGTTTTAGTTGCCCGTTTGTACTGGATGTGATCTGTATCTGGTTGGAGTCGTACCGTACTCTACAGGTCAGCTGCCATGTGTGTGAGCGGAGATCTTGTTCACGTCGCTGGTGTGGCTCACAGTGCTTGGCCACAGTGACAGATTGAGCGAAACGGCTCTGCTGTGGGGGAGCGGTACAGTAATGCAGGGAAATGAGCAGCCGTAGCCTGAGAAGCGCGCTGGTCGAGAGGACACGGCGCTGGCGATTAATCCCGAAGGCAGGCTATGCTCCGCGTCGTCTTTCTACGATGTCGTATTTCCTGAAAGCTGAAATGAGGGTGGTTAGTCTGGAGATTCTGAGAGTGAGAGTTATTGCGTGGTGGTGGCCTGAAGGCTTTCTCATTTTGGATTAGCTGCGTGTTCTCCGCAGGGCTCTGCATGGGTCTTTGGGATGTTGATTAAGTTTATTGATATTGAGCAGGCGAACTGCACTTGCACTCGTATTCATCCAAATTCTCCGCCCCAATGAGGTACTCCACTAAATCTTGGGACATTTAAAGTGTCTCGCTGTGTAATGCCCATCAAATTTTCATGCTAATATTTCCATGACTGAAATCACACTCATATCGCACTAGGATCCTATGCAGTGTGTAGTGCCAGCTGCCATTGTTATTCAACTGGTGGGGAGCTGGAATAGACAGTGGGGTAGATGGAGTTGGGAGAGGGGTAACTGGAGTAGGCAGAGGGGTAGATGGAGTAGGGAGAGGGGTAGCTGGAGTATGGAGAGGGGTAACTGGAGTAGGGAGAGGGGTAGATGGAGTAGGCAGAGGGGTAGCTGGAGTAGGGAGAGGGGTAACTGGAGTAGGGAGTGGGGTAGCTGCTGTGGGCAGTGGGGTAGATGGAGTAGGCAGAGGGGTAGATGGAGTAGGGAGAGGGCTAGCTGGAGTATGGAGAGGGGTAGATGGAGTAGGCAGAGGGGTAGCTGGAGTAGGGAGAGGGGTAACTGGAGTAGGGAGTGGGGTAGCTGCTGTGGGCAGTGGGGTAGATGGAGTAGGCAGAGGGGTAGATGGAGTAGGGAGAGGGGTAGATGGAGTAGGCAGAGGGATAGATGGAGTAGGGAGAGGGGTAGATGGAGTAGGCAGTGGGGTAGATGGAATAGACAGTGGGGTAGATGGAGTAGGGAGTGGGGTAGATGGAATAGACAGTGGGGTAACTGCAGTAGGCAGAGGGGTAGATGGAGTAGGGAGAGAGGGGTAGATGGAGTAGGGAGAGGGGTAGCTGGAGTAGGGAGAGGGGTAGATGGAGTAGGCAGAGGGGTAGGTGCTGGAGCTGGAGGAGGGGAACAGCCTCGTGGTAAAGCCCATCCTCCCTCTGGAGGAATCCGTGCCCTGCTCCCGCCCCCTGCATCAGGCAGTAATTACTCTGCTCTGTGTGCGGTGTGACTGCTCTGTACCAGACCCTCTCACCGTGGGGAGCCCATCTCCACCACTTTCATCACATCAGCCCCACTGCTCATAATTTCCCCACGCCAGAAATCTGTGAGTAACCCAAGAGATATTCAAGAATTTTTCAGGTTTTCGTTTTTTTCCTCTCTGTGTCGCTCTCTTTTTGAAACTTTTTGAAATGTTCGAAAGAGAGAAAAGAGAGGGGTTTCATTTCATTCCTATTAAATAAAAGTTCAGTTGATTTTAACAAAGAATTGAATTGCCTTTTTTTAGTTTTATTTGAAATGACCCCAACCCTAGTCTCACATTATTGCATCAGGCATTCAACATGATAAAAAATGTACACAAATATTATATACAGTACGACAAATATTCCGATGAAAAATGTTTGTTTATGCCCGGAAATGGTTGGTTTATAGGACTGTAGAAACACAATTCTTGTAAAAACACACTCTCTTGCAAATTAGCTGCTATTATGACTGCATGCAGTTCTGCTGATGGAGAGTGCTATTGTTTTTTTAATATAGAAATTAGATAAACATTGTTTCATCCAATGTGGCAACCCGATCTGAAGAAAGACTGTTTACTCTGCTTATATTTACAGATCACACGGTAATGCATTGGGCGTGTCACAGATTAGTCCCAATTAACATCATTTCTTCCCCTTGCCTGCTAGATATTATTTCATCAGTGGAGAATTGCCGAGATAGGATTTCATAGATTGTGAATATTCTTCAGAACAGAGTGAGGTTTTATATCATCGTAGTCATTTTGCTGATGAAATCCACCACTGTTATTGGGTTTGGACCTTCTATAATGTTGGTCTATTGCCATGTCATTTGTGTGTCACGTAGATACCCATTAAAAGCATGAGCAATCAAATAAGCATTACAAATGCGGTTATGACACTGGTGGTCATGTATTATGTAATCTCTCTTGTTTCTTTGACAAGTCTGAGTGAATTCTGTTCTGCGTCGAGCATTCAGCATGTCAGATTAACTTGGATCGCGGATCCTCTTGCAGTGAGGATATGTGTGTGCGCTGAACCTGCTTTAGGTTATGTCCCGAAACAACAGAACTGGGCTGTTCTGTGACTCACACTGTTAAGGCACTGTGTTATTGCGTGTGGATGGGGCCCCGTGGTCTGGCATCAAACCGGCAGTGTGTAGAATTTTAGAATGTAAAATATTCTCATGTATTACATTCATAAATAAAAAAAATTGTGTATGCGTATCAGGTATACAGTACATAATATAAACAGGACCAGAGAATTGTACCTACTGCTGCAGAATCCTGTTTAAAGACTCCTGAGCCAGTTCTTGACCTCAAAGTGGATTCAAAGCAAAAGCACACTGAGGCATAACCTCCCAGAGCTGAAGACTCTTCCGTTAATAGACCTGTCGCGGGTGAGACTGTGTGTTGCTCTCCGCAGGTCAGTCTGCTCTCAGCCCAAAATATTTATATTACATGGTTCTTCCCAGTTGGTGCAGTGGGTAGCACTGCCGCCTCACAGCAAGGAGGTCCTGGGTTCGAATCCCCGTCGGCCGGGGCCTCTCTGTACGGAGTTTGCATGTTCTCCCCGTGTCTGCGTGGCTTTCCTCTGGGTACTCCGGTTTCCTCCCACAGTCCAAAGACATGCACGTTAGGCTGATTGGAGAGTCTAAATTGCCCGTAGGTATGAATGTGTGAATGAATGGTGTGTGTGCCCTGTGATGGACTGGCGACCCGTCCAGGGTGTATTCCTGCCTTTCGCCCAATGTATGCTGGGATAGGCTCCAGCCCCCCTGCGACCCTGTTCAGGATAAGCGGGTTCAGATAATGGATGGATGGATGGATGGATGGATGGATGGATGGATGGATGGATGGATGGATGGTTCTTCCCAGTTTGCATGGCACTGTGTGTTCTGTGATCCCACCTCGATCTGTAGCTCTCTGCTTTCCCTCGTCTGGATGAAGTGAAAAATGGATTAAAGTGAAGGACCGTGGACTGCCTGTTCTCCTTTAAACATATATAAAAATAAATAAAATAGTAGTGGCTGAAGTCAAAGTGAAAAAGTGCAGTTAGTGTTGTCCAGTGATCTGTGTAGGTGTGTCTTATACGGACTCTCACTACACTGCCGGGCAGAAAGGGCTCAGTCAAAGATGGTGAAGGAGAAAGATGAAAATCTCCAGCTCCTGTTCTGCTTCAGCCTGGCCGTACGAGAGGCCGGAGAGTGCACTGAGCGTGTGTAGTCTACTGTTCCTCTCTGAGAAAAACATTCAGTTTCAACAGCTGCGAGATAAATGGCTTTTCTCTCTGCCTTAATGTACTTTCCACCTTCATACCTAACAATCTGGACTGTCAAATGACTCATATGAACCCAATAAGGACTTTACAAAGCACGGGGTAAACTGCCCATGGTAAGAAACGTTCCCACAGGGACCCATTGTAAAAACAGCGCTGAGGTCTGCATCGGCAGATTTAAGTGCAGGGCAGTTTAGCCTCCAGGTTGGCCCTCTCTATATTGTAACTCTCTGGCTCTGTCATCTATCGATTGGCCGCACTCTGACTGATGTCATCCCTCTGAGACCCAATCAGCCCTCAGCTCCAGGACTGCAACTCCACCTAAGGTCACCCAACATTCCCCCCTGTCAGCTGACCTAAAGGTGAACCCCTTCTCTTCCCCGCCATGTCTGTTCGGTTTTACCCCGGCCCACTCTGAGCTGCGGAGCTAATCCAGTCCGTTTCCTGTACACTAATGCGGCCTGACAAAACACAGTCGATACTCTACGACTCAGTTGGAGATGTTCAGTTTCAGCCAGGGCCAGTCAGGCTGTCCGTGTCACAGGATCTCACAGTGGGCCATAAATCTGCTGCACTAAAACACCCGGGGCCAGATATATTAACCGGGCATGCAAACACCACCGAATTCATCTCGACATGTTTGCTTTGGCAAAATAGAAACGTGTGAGGTTCAGATTATGTTATAATGTAATGTCGTCCTTTTAGCCGTCAGTGATCTTGTACTTTGTGACCGTTTCATTTCTTTCTCTGATACAGTTTTTCATGCCGAGAAGAAGTGCCAATTTCCAATTATACATATTATCCGAAGCGACTTGCAGTTGATTAGACGAAGCAGCGGCCAATCCCCCCTGGAGCAATGTGGGGTTAAGGGCCTTGCTCAAGGGCCCAACAACTGCACTGATCTTATTGTAGCCACATTCCATTTCCAATGCGCTTGAAAATTCCTGAACAGGGTGGCAGGGGGGCTGGAGCCTATCCCAGCATACATCGGGCGAAAGGCTGCGCTTGAAAATTGAATTATCTATTTCTGCTGGCTAATTTTTGAACAAGCTTTGAAAACCTTCTTCTTTGTGCTGAATTAAATTATTCGTCAGCAGCAGGTGATCTCCCGTCATCCTCACTATCAGAGTGACAGGTCTACGCTCGTTGTGCTGAAGTTACGCTGTGTGAAATTCAGCATGAGATTCTCACGCATTCACCTGCTGCATCCCTTTCCTGCCGCGTTCGCTGATGGAATTACCAGATTACACGTCCCTTTTCCCCCGTCTAACACACCGTAACCGCTGAGATCCTAACAGATTATTATGGTTAATAAAGCCGAGGAAATTCATGAAGGGAGCTGACTCAAAGGGCAGCCTGTAGCCTGTAGTGGCTAAGGTGCATGTCTGGGGCCTTGGAAGGTTGGTGGTTCAAGCCCACAGCCGGGGATAATCCCCCCTGTTGCAATGTGGGGTTAAGAGCCTTTCTCAAGGGCCCAACAGCTACACGGATCTTATTGTGGCTACACCGGAGCTTGAACCACCAACCTTCCTCTAGGCTAGATAGATATAGAATATAGATATTGTATTGTTGTACTCAAGCTGTCAGCCGTAGTATGCTAGTTCGTAAGTTGATGTATTCTTCAAGGGTTCTGACTGTATCTGTATGGTTACACTAGGACTCAGAACCGTACTGTCCTCTCAGGTCCTCCTCACACTTATACTTGTGTTTGATCTGCACTTCGTTGTACGTCGCTCTGGATAAGAGCGTCTGCTAAATGCCTGTAATGTAGTGTATTGTAATGCTACAGGCTGCCCCCGTTTTTAATGAATGAGTAGTCCTGCCATTTGCTCTTCTCATATGAATCATGGAGGTGGCTGTAGTTATTGAGTTATGAGTATTCTTCGTAATCCGTGTTTTTTTTTTGTCGTAGTTTTGGAAAGTTTCGGGGCTGAAACTCCTGCCCATGTTTAAATCATACTGTGAACTGCCGAAATACTGAAACCGTGAGAACGAACCGTTGTCACTCCTGATTACCTCCGAGGCGCACGGCAGTCTGGCAGCGTGCCGTGGCTCTGCTTCATCGGCACGGCCGCGTTTGGATGGTGCTGGTTTATTCAGGCCGCTTTCCACTCTCCCGCGGTTGGGCGCTCTGACGCTGGCGTTATAAAAGTCTTATGGTGATGAATATCTATGATGCGATGCGATCGTCCGGAGAAATGCACACTGTACCAGACTGGAGAACTGCGGAAGATTGCCCTCAGGGGGGTGGGGGGGGTGGTGGTGGTGGTGGGGTGATGATCTAATTTTATTGCCGAGGAAACCCAGGCCTTGATGCAGTACGCAATAAAAAATCTAATCAATTTCATCCCCGGCGAACAAACCCAACCCAGCCATGAAGCTGATATAATTAGGGCACAGGAAACGCTTTCCCATGTACGGCGCATCCTGTTCGACCGCGCACAGAAACCAGAGAGGCGGCCGGCGAAAGGTTTGAGCTTTGCTTCTGGAAATATCTGCGTGTGTGTCTACGGGGAGTCTCTTATGGTCTCTCAGGGTGGCTGCGTGGGTTGTTTGACTTTGTTTGGTTGAGTTGCTAGTTTAAGCTCTCAGTGGACACATTATTAGACCTTTATCTAACCAGGATGGTCAGTTGAGGACATATTGTTATTTATAATGACGTCCTGACATTGAGAGAACTAGAATAACAACTCCACAACAACAACAAAATGCATCTGGAGAGAGGGCTTCGCTTCAGGGCCCTAAAGGAAAAAAAAGGAATAACCCTGCCTTTGGGCCCTTGAGCAAGGCCCTTAACCCAAAAACTGCTCCAGGGGCTTTTCCCCTGTTCTCTCACTCACCTTCCTACAGTACCTGCAGCTGTTCTCTCTGGCATTTCTCCCTGGGCATCCTTTAAAAAGAGAAACACACTCTCAATGGACCTTCCCTGGTTAAATAAAGGATTTTCTTCTCTTTTTTTTTTTTTTTTAAGTGAATCACACAGACATGGGCCTTGACTCACCTCCTGTTTTGTCAGTCTTTCATAAATTTGTGTCTACAGTGTGTGTGTGTGACTCAGTGTGAATGTGTCCTGAAAACCTTTTCCCATTACATCACACTACACTTCATACCACAGGCGCTTTTATCCGACGCGACGTACAAAAAGTTCCCGCCAAGGTCATTAGAACAAACTAGACAACAGGTCAGATAAGGTACAGTACGAGTCACAGACTGTTGAATCAGTTCTACAGCCATGAACATTAAGTCTAGTACACATGGTAAATAGGCCAAGTCTGCAAGTAAGGTATAAGGTAGGAACTACAGTATAACATTACATTACATTAATGGCATTTGGCAGACGCTCTTATCCAGAGCGATGTACAGTTGATTAGACTAAGCAGGGGACAATCCCCCTGGAGCAATGCAGGGTTAAGGGCCTTGCTCAAGGGCCCAACGGCTGTGCGGATCTTATTGTGGCTACACTGGGGATCGAACCACCGACCTTGCAGGTCCCAGTCACGCACCTTAACCACTACGCTACAGGCCGCCCCCTGTAAGGTCAGAAACTACAGTATAAGGGGAGTAATTACAGTACCAGTGCCCCGTCCCTGTTTGTGAATACGGTTGGGGATCCTTTGCACGCATTTTAATTGTAAAATCACCCTGGGCTGCATCTGCTGACAGTGTGTGTTCTTCTTCTGGTGAAATCCTCTTCAGAGAAACTCTCCTCCCGTGAAGCAGCAGGAAACCGGGGCAGTGTGTCATGCTGAGTTGTCATGGTAATGAAAATGATGGCTCTTTGATAACCGCATAATTCGCCTCTTTTTCATCTTTTGAAAGCATCCGTCTCGCAAATTATCCAACGTTCCTGAGACCCTTTACAATTACACGCGGTGACAAATAGGGCCATCAGCAGATCCGTGTCTTTGTTAGCATTTGGTTTCTGCATCTCTTAACTTTTTTTTAATAAGCTAATATAAACTAATAAGGAGGACCACAGAAGCTGTTTTTACAAGTGCATGGTTCAACAAGAGACAGTGGGAGTACAAAATGTACGTTTCGGTTTATTTTTGTAAGTCCACACAAGTGCCTTACAGTGGGAAATGTACTAGAATCATCAGTGCATCCTAGGGGGCGGCCTGTAGCGTAGTGGTTACGGTAAAAGACTGGGACATGCAAGGGCGGCGGTTCTAATCCCAGTGTAGCCACAATAAGATCCGCACAGCTGTTAGGCCCTTGAGCAAGGTCCTTAACCCTGCATTGCTCCAGGGGAGGATTGTCTCCTGCTTAGTCTAATCACCTGTATGTCGCCCTGGATAAGAGCGTCTGCCAAATGCCAATAATGTAATGTCAGTGCTTTGTACTTCTCTTGTTGACATTTGTAGTGAGACGGCAACTTGGGAATCACTCGAATGCCAAACAAAGATGGTACATTTGATGTATTTTGCAAGTTCAAAGGATGAAATTAGCTAAATAGCCAATTCCCCTCATTATACAATGCTTTAATGATAATCAAAATGTTCATAATTTTCAAAATGTTCACAATCAAAATGGCAATAGTTTGTTGACAGGATGTATTGAGTTTCTGTAATGTATCCCTCAATAAGTGTAGTCATACAGTATTATTAATCCTGTTTATCAGCTACAGAGATCTGTTACACTCAAGAGTTTTACATTATGGTGTGACCGCCCACTGTTAATGCAAGCGGTGTTAATGTGAGCCGCTGACAGTGCAATGACCAGCTGCTCCACCAGGGGGAGCGTTCGGTTATTGAAAACACAATATACTCATTCACACTGTTGTTTTGGTCCTCTGTGCTTTGTGTTTAAATGACATTACATTACATTTTATTTAGCAGACGCTTTTATCCAAAAAGTGCAGACCACGGTCATTGGAACGAACTACAGAAGCGGTCG
>NC_083763.1:3652341-3707341 GCF_963514075.1 Conger conger | reverse complement strand
ATACACACTCTCTCACTCATTCTCTTTCCTGCTGGTGTGTTACTGTACACTCTGTCATTTGGGTGCATGTACTGTCGAGAGGCACACACACACACTCACACACACACACACAAACTCTCACACACACACACTCACACACACACACATGCACACTCACACTCACACACACACACACACTCTCACACACACACACACACACACACACCACACACTCACACACACACTCACACACACACACACACACACACACTCTCACACACACACACACACACACACTCACACACACACTCTCACACACACACACACGTCTCCCGCACCCCGTGCGTTAGGGGCAGGGCAGGCAGTGGTCAGGTAGTTGGCGGCTGATTGTCTCATCGCCGGGGCAGACCCAGTGAACCGGAGGGTAACGTGCAGTACAGTAGAGTGCGCACTTTCTGCCCCAATAACCACTCAGGGGCTCTCAGTATCTCCCCTTCTCTCTCTCCTCTCTCCTCTCTCACTACCTCGCCTGATGTCACTCTGTGTTTTGACTTTCTGTGCAGTCACCACCCCCCCTCCCTCCCTCCCTCCCCCTCCCTCTCTCTCTCTCTCTCTCTCTCTCTCTCTCTCCCTCTCCCTTCCTCTCTGATTATCCTCAACAGAGCATGTCTTGTTTGCGAGGGGGATTTTTTTTTTTCCATCTCGACACTTCGCTGCGCTCCGTCTCTGTCTCTCTGCGTCTCTCTGCGTCTCTCTGCGTCTCTGAGCTCCTCGTAGCGGCAGCAGCAGCAGCAGCAGCGGTGCCCGCGTCCCTGACGCTCGTTCTGCCTGGCCGGCCGTTGGCATCGTTTTCCGTCTCTCCGTCTCCGTCTCGCCCACCCCGCCGGGCGTGAATTATTCATCCCCGAGGAGCTCAGAGTGGTCCGGGATCAGCGCCGACAAAGTCGCTCCGCCGGTCCGCGCGGCTCCGCAGCGCCGCAAAACTTTGGTTCCCGCGGAACCGGCCCGGGGAAACGCCGACGACCGGGCGGCCCGCCCCGACAACGAGGGACAGCCCACGGCTTAACGGGCGCTGAGGCGAAAATTAGCGGGGGAGAGAGAGAGAGAGGCGAAGTGGAAGCTCGAGAGAGAGAGGAGACACAGCAGAGGACACGGGAGAGAGCGGGAGTTAGAGAGAGACTGCACCAGGGGGAGACAGGAGAGAGCGGGAGTTAGAGAGAGACCGCACCAGGGGGGAGACGGTAGGAGAGGACACGGGAGAGACCGTGGGTTAGAGAGAGACCGCACCGAGGAGAGACGGTAGGAGAGGACACAGGAGAGAGCGTGGGTTAGAGAGAGACCGCACCAGGGGGGGAGACGGTAGGAGAGGACACTCTTTCCGGACGGGGCCGGGGGGGGGGCGGGCGGGGTTGATGCGGACGCCGGGGTCCCTCCCGGGGATGCGTGTTGTTGGGCGGGTCGGCGCGGCGACGCCCGTTCCCCGGCCGGGCCGCTCCGGAGTCTCGGCGAGGGCGGGCGGGAGAGCGGGTCGCCGCGGCGATCGCGCCCAGATGAGGCCCGGAGGACCATGATCGTGCCGCTGGTCCGGAAGCTTCTGAACGAGCCGCTGCTGACCCCCCCCCCTCCCGCCGCGCCCATGCCGTGCGAGCCGCCGCTGCCCAACCGCCACCGCTGGGACCGCAACGCCCCCCAGCCGCCCCCCGACGGGCGAGAGGTGAGGGGGCGCCCGGGGGCACGGGGAGAGGGCCGCTCAGGTCCCCGTTCGGGCGCTGTGAGGCAGGGCCAGGTGTCAGGTGCGGTTTGTGTGGTCCGCTCTCGGGTCTAAAGAGACCGTGCAGGTGCATTTTTATTCTTCCTGGAAGTACAGTAATGTTCTCCTTGGGTGCAAATGAGTACGTTTTTCATGCAACAAAAAAAAAGGTACAAATTAATTATATATTGCTGGCTAGAATTAGATAAGGGTACCGCCTCAGTGACAAGCGTTTTTAGGCACTTTTCGTACCTTTATATCTGAGAGGTCAGGAAAGAGAGACACTTGGTCCTTGTTTAGATCCTGTGAAGTAGGTCTGAGTGTAAGGCGCAGTTCACTGTATGTGGCAGGTGGCTTTGAATCAGACCCAATGCTACACCGAGGGAACGACTGGTGCCATCCCAGAGACATAAGTCCAGGGTTGCAGGAATTTAATTTTGGGAAGGATTTAGTTTAACGAGTGCCTCAGCATCAAAATACTGCCCGAATAGGATAAGTAGGATGAATTTGGTCTTCGAATATTAATGTTAAGCAACAGCTAATCACAATAGGCTTCTGACTGGCAATTAAAATTTGTCACGCACCTCGTCCGTTGTTTACCCTTATTGCTGGGTTACTGGAATGTATGCCGCTGTTTTGTCAGCCTGTCCCTGCACGTTGGGTTTATGTAAATACCTACCGCTTCTGCATCTGTCTTAAGGACTGGAGAACAGCTTCTTCATAGCTGTGTTTCCGCCGTGTTTGTGACCTGTTTTTGTGAAAGGAAAGCTCTATGACTGCTGGACTGTCTTTCCACGGGCTCCACAGGGTGTTTTCCGAGTACAGTTTGTAATTCCGTGCGCGCACGTTGACTCTAGTTGTTTACGCCTCGCTGGCAACAACACGCCGGCTATGAGAGGACCCTTAAAAGGACAGCCAAGGGGCAGAGAGAAGAGCGAGAGAGAGAGAGAGAGAGAGAGAGAGAGAGAGGAGAGAGAGAGAGAGAGAGTTGCCCTGAGAGAGGGGGGGGAGAGTTGCCCTGAGAGAGAGAGAGGGGGGGAGAAAGAGTGAGACAGAGAGAGGGAGAGAAAGAGAATGAGAGAGAGAGAATGAGAGAGTTGCCCTGAGAGAGAGGGGGGAGGGAGAGTTGCCCTGAGAGAGAGAGAGAGAGAGGGAGAGAGAGTGAGAGAGAGTGAGAGAGGGAGAGGGAGAGAGAGAGAGAAACAGAAAAACAAAGAGGACAGAAAAGAGAAGGAGAAAGATGATCCCCGCTCTGCGTTCTCCCTCCGAGGGTCTGGAGTGTGTGCCCGGGAGAATTACATCACAGTTATGTAGCTGACGCTTTTATCCAAAGCCACTCACTGTTGATTAGACTATCCCCCCGGGAGCAATGTGGGGGTTAAGGGTCCAACAGCTGCACTGATCTTACTGTGGGGCTTGAACCACCAACCTTCCAGGTCCCAGTCAAGCACCTTAGCCACTAGCCTATAGGCTGGCTGAGTTGTACACCCTGCGGAATAAAACCACTCTAGCTAGGTTTTGAAGCAGCTGGTAGCTGGTTGACCTGCTCAGACCAGCTCTCCGCTCAACATGGTTTGACCAGCTCAAGCTTTGTTTTGAAACAGCTGGCAATTTCGAGCTGGTCCTAGCTGGATTTGTACAGCAGTGGCAGTGTTTATGCTTTGAGAGAAGAGGGAAAGACCTTTCTCCCTTTGAAGTCAGAGCTCAGATCACAGGAGAGGGGGGGGGGGGGGGGGGGGCGTCTTGATCCGAGTCAAGCATGAGAGAATGGGGCAGATAACTGGGTCATGTGATCTTGTCTGGTCTCGGGGGATTAAGCTCTCTCCTGTGGCTGCATAATCCGGGATGGCATCGTGCTGAACTGTGAGCGATCCTTCCTAACGTGGAGGGGGATCTCAGTGCTGTTCGTGCACCTTACCCTTCCCCATTGCAATCTGATTGTTCCCTTGTTCTTTCGTGAATTCATTCTGGGTCCTAAAAGGTCTTGCCAAACTATGCCAAAGCTCTTTCTCCAACTGCTTTTTGGAAATGTTTTACTGGAAAACGATAATGATTTGGCACTTGACTCCCGTCAATAAGTAATTCAATCATTCTGTCCCTGATGATGAAGAGGACGATCTCCGCAGTCTCTGTAGGACGGAACCTCCCCAGCATGCATTGCATCTTCATCAGTCACTGGCTTGTCGCACAGGAACATGCCTCTTAAATGTCGAATGTTAAAACGCATTTAGGCTATATGTGTTATTCTCAGAAGGAGACAAATTAAGAGCATGTGTCTTGCGAGATGCACCCTCGTAGGCTGTGTATTTTTCCACGCTTGTGTGGTATAGCAGCCTCCGCTTATGAGCGAATGTAAAATGACAATAGGAATTATGAATTTGCGTCTGTTGCTTATTCAAATAAATGCCCTGGATGCACAAAGGAATTAATTTTTAATTTACACTACGCTCGCTTAGCCTCGTGTTCATTTCATTAAAACTCGGGGGGTTTAGACGCGTCATCGGAACAGCTGGGTTCTCCAAAATTCCCCGTCACCAAGTCGGCTCAAGGCTAGAGGAAGCTGCTTTCATGTATCATGTTTCTAATTAATGTTAAATGGTTTCATTTGGTGGAGGCTATGCATGAATATTTTATATTTTTATTGTGGAATATTCTATAACCATTATTTACCTATCCATCAAAGGACAATGTCTTCAGAAATACAGTTAAATCCCCCCACATATTGGGACGGTGATGCAGTTGTTGTTGTTTTGGCTCTGTAGTCCAGCACATTGGAGAAGGTAGGCTCGTTATGGCTTGGGATACAGGCAGGGCGGCCTGTAGTGTAGTGGTTAAGGTACGTGACTGGGAACCGCAAGGTCGGTGGTTCAATCCCCGGTGTGGCCACAATAAAATCTGCACAGCAATTGGGCCCTTGAGCAAGGGCCCTTAACCCTGCCTTGCTTCAGGGGAGGATTATCTCCTGCTTAGTCTAATCAACTGTACATCACTCTGGATAAGAGCGTCTGCCAAATGCCATTAATGTAATGGGAAGGTATGGCTGCCACTAGAACTGGCTCACGTTTCCTCATTTATGCTGTGACTTCTGATGGAACTGTGGCTACAGGATGTATTATGGCACGGACAGGAACATCCTGTCTGCTCAGATCCAGCCAAATGCCTCAACACCCATTGGGTGGCCCTTCAGCTCGTAGCTGGCCATTGACCCTGAACAATTTCAGGACCAGAAAGTAGAATGTTCTTGCCTGGCCAGATCAATCACCTGTTCCGGGTTGAAATGAGCTGGCAGTTCGCTTGCTGAAGACTGAAGGTAAATACGCCCCAGAACCCAACAGGACCTGAAGGAGGGCTGCAGTACAGGCCTGGCAGAGCCCGTTTGGGTTCGGTGATGTCTGCGGGTTACAGATGTCAGGCGGTCAACGAGCGCGTGGGTTCTGCAACCGAGTGCAAAATATTACGACTTAATTTCAGGATGACGTTAATTTGTCCTGTTGCTGTTAAACCTAAATTCACGGTTTTATTTCAACTTTATTTCAATGTGCTGCAGTGCTGAGCTAAAGCCTCAGAAATTGTCCCGCTGCCCCGCTGTCCCGATACTTTTGCACTGGAGGTATCTGTACTCACTGAGCACTTTATTCGGAACACCCCAACGCCTACTTATTCATGCGATTGTCTAATCAGCCAATCGTGTGGCAGAAGGGCAATTCATACATCATGCAGATACGGGTCAGGAGTTTCAGTTAATCTTCTACGTCAACCATCAGAATCAGGAAAAAATGTGATCGAAGTGACAGCTTCCTATTGAGGTGTTTTACCTGTTAGTCCTATTGTCCATACATTTGAATTGCTGTAAATGTGTCTATACAAATGGACGAGATGTCTTGTTCTGTTTTATCGGCTCTGTAATATGTTATTAATGATATCGAGCAACTCCGATTCAAAAACATATTCATTCATTTGACAGAATTCCGTGTCTGATGTCTGTTTTATCACAGTTATCAAGTTATTTTCTGGGTAACAGAGTAATGGAAATAAGAGCTGATATTTTTTTCCATATTTTAATTCATTTAGGTAGGGCCAGTCTTTGACATGGTCATGCAATATTCCCATAAATAAATGAAATTAAATCTGCATATCTCTGTTGCGGATGCATTTTTTAATTTTTTTTTATAGCCCTAATGAGTCTTTAATGAGGAAGAGAAATATTAAATGAACACACATGAATTATTGATAAATAATAAATAATAAATAAATAAATCTGTGGTCTATTTAAATCCTTGTGAAAACAGCACATGCATTAAAAACAGACTCCAGTCTCTGTAGACGGCACAGACAAGCAGAAAATAAACACCGACTTAAATCTGTATTTGTTACTGCCGTGGTGTACCGAGATATGAAATATTGAGAGGCTCAGATCCGTTTCTCTTAAGCGGCAGCACGATGCCTGTTCTCGTGAGTTTCATTCTTCATAAAAATCTAAAAATATGTAATGACGCTGTTTTATTGAGCGCTATCTGTGAGCCACTTTCTGGGCTTCATGCTTCTGTAGCGACACCAAAATGCGCTTTAGATGAAAGCCGGCATGAGAGACTGTCTCTGCGGCTAATGAAACAAATTAGGTGATTGATGAGGCCTTGAGTTTTGGCCAAGAACGATCATTACCGTACAGCACACCAGAATGTGCTCATCATTTTCGTAAAGGTTAGGAATTTTTTTTTTTTTTCTCCCTTGCAAGGAGAGATGGAAAGTCACGGAAAACGCGAATCAACGTTTCTCGAGATGGAGGTCACGGAAACGTGAATTCAACGTTCAGTAACGTGCGACAGCGAGTTTGACTGTTGTTTTTACAGTTAAATGTTAAACATACAGTTTGCACCAATGTTTCGGCTGCGTACGCTAATTGGAGTCTTAACAGACGAATAGCTCGTAATAGCTAAACTCTGGTTTGACGTGCTAATTTGAAAAGACAGTCTGTGATTTGAGTTGTCATATAGCAGCCGTGGTCATAATATTTTAATCAGTTTGGGGTTGTACTTTATCTTCGCTCCCTGTCGGTCTTTCAATCTTTTATGCACACACTCATGAATTAAAAATGGCTACATACTCTGCGCCCACGCTGAGTTCCCTTTATGGGTGAGTGTGTTTGAGCGTGTTCGGGAGCGCGGTTACAGGAGGGTTTTGTTTGAATAATTATCTGCGGCCTGCAGGTTTGCCTGTTTCTTGGTGGTTATTCATCAGATGTTAATTTCCTGGTTTCTCGCTGCAGAGGAGAAGGAGACAACAGGGGCTTTTACAGTTCCAGCCGTTATAAGAGAGCGTTCTTAATCTCCACACTCTTTGATGCTCGACTTTCGTCGTTATAAATTCCGTGTTCAGAGGAATTGGCGAAAAACAACTGTACGTGTTTTTGTATGAGAAAAAAGGTAAAGTTACGTACAGTATCATTATCAAAATGAAGGTTAAAGTGCCGCAGTGATTATATTCAATTCCCTTGACTTTCTGCAGTCGTAGTTCCACACACTGTTCTGTTAGGCCTTGTATGGGCACCTTTTTGCTAAATATAGCGTCTCTGGTATTTTACTGACTGTTAATGTCATGGGCGCGACATTATCTCAGGAGGCAGTCGGGGGGTTGCCAGTTCGATACGCCCCGGGTGTCTGGAAGTGTCCCCGAGCAAGACACCTGACCTGCTGGTGGGTGCAGCTGTTGGTGTGTGTGAGCATGCGTGTGAATGCGAGGCATTCATTCTAAAGCACTCTATGGATAAAAGCGCTATATAAATTCTGTCACATTCTGTGACATTTTTTCATGCTTATGACGACGGCGGCGATGATGATGATGATGACGACGGCGTGCGGTTGGCCTGCGGAAAACTCTGGAAGCGAGACGTCAGGACCGGAGCGCCAGCGGGAGGGGCGGTGTGTGTGAGCACGTGTTCGCAGGGGACTCTGGCCCCGGTCGCAGGGGCGGGCGGCGCTGTGCGTCACACCCCGGGGCTCCTGTCCGCTCGTGTTCTCGCAGCCTCACGTGGCTCTGCCGTCCGCCTCGGAGACATCACGAGCGCCGCGAACGCTGCAGCGGCCCGGCGACACACTCGCCCCGCCCGCCAACCACAAACCCAAAGCCAGCGACACACTCACCCTGAACCACAAACCCAAAGCCCAGCAACACACTCACCCCGCCCGGAACCACAAACCCAAAGCCCCGCCCTGAACCCCAAACCCAAAGCCCAGCGACACACTCACCCTGAACCACAAACCCAAAGCCCAGCAACACACTCACCCCGCCCGGAACCACAAACCCAAAGCCCCGCCCTGAACCCCAAACCCAAAGCCCAGCGACACACTCACCCTGAACCACAAACCCAAAGCCCAGCGTCACCCCGCGTGCCGTGGGGTCCGTACGGGATGTTACCAGGCAGGGTCTCATCCACACCCTGCTCTTTTAGCCAGTAATAATGATAATTAGAGTAATAATTTGTTATTTAGCTGATGCTTTTGATCCAAAGCGACTTATAGTTCATTTGACTTTGACATTTGACCAGATTTAAGAGCTAAGAGCCCAACAGCTGCGTGGATCTTATTGTGGCTACACCGGGGCTTGAACCACCAACCTTCCGGGGGCCCAGGCAGGTACCTTAGCCACGAGGCTACAAGCTGATATCGTCATCCATTTTTTTCATTGAGTGCCTTTCCAAAAAATCAGAGCAATTTACAAAGCATTTATGAAACAGTGTATGCATTCACAGAACAGGATATGCGTGTCATTTTTATCACATGACGCACAATCAGAAAGCGCAAGTACGCAGCCCGGAGTAGAGGCAGTGAAACAGACTCCAAGCGGCCAGACCGACAATAGGACTGACTGTTGAGCGGTGGGATGGGGCTGTAACGTCGACCGGGAAGAGCCCTCCCGTCTTGCGTCAGACCGCGCGTTCTGGTCATAACCGGCACTGCCGCGGTCCCGATTCAGCCGCGCTCCAGGGCCTACGGCTAAACTACGCACAGCACCACTAGTGAGGACAGATACCACACTTCTGTAATGAAAAGTTTCTCCCTTTTTGTATTCATGTCGTCTCTCTCACACTCTCTCTCTCTCTCTCTCTCTCTCTCTCTCTTTTATTTATGTTCCCTCTTTTGCTTGCCAATCCACTTTCTGTATTGCCTTCTGTTTCCTTGTAAAGCCGTAAGACTGATTTAGTATTTTAGCGTTGAGCGTTTTTTGTTTGGTTCAATAAAACAGTTTGGGTGGTGGGGCTTTTCCTCGCCATTTCAATTTCGGGAGACTCGGCTGGAAAATTGCTCTGTCTAAGGGTACATGTATGATTACATCTTTCAGAGAGACTGATTCTTGCAAGTTGGGATTTGATCCTTGTGGGTTTTGGATGGAAAAAGGTTTACTGATTAAAGGTGTGATTGCACGCCACGGGCAGAAGGCTGCATCTATTGTAAGATGAGGCTTACTGTGCCCCTGTCTTTAATTCATTTCTAAAAATCTCTTTCTGGGCCCATTACTGTAACTTCATGATAATTCTCTTTATATTATTCCTATGTCCAGCATTTACATATAAAGTATTTTTCAGTTAACACATCTCTCCTTAAGCAAGGAGGATGATGATGATGATGATGATGAAATTTTAAGGAGAACATTATGCAGTGTCTTGAGAAAGCTAGTGGGAGCTATTAAAGATTCGGGAGATTAATGTTGGTTTCGCTGTGAAAACGCCGCCCTTTGTTATATTTTAATGGAGTCTGCTGGCAGGGCCGAGTAAAAGATGCCCTGATGGGCCGGCACATTTGCTGTAATTGCACAATGTTTACCGAAGGAAATAAGCTATCCGCGCTTTTATTTGCGTAACCTAATTAAAGAATTAGTGTCTGCGAAAAATAATCGAGTGAAATTTGCAATCGCGGTGTCCAGCGAATGCTCCGTTTGATTGAGTCATTCAATTATTTGACCTCCCAATTAGATTGTTAGCTGAAATACATTAGGGCAGCAGTCAGTTTTATTCAATCCACTTTAGCTTTATTTGTGTGGCACGTTTCACAGAGAGAGCAGGCCTGAACCTGCGAAAAGCTCAAATTAAACTAAAATAAAAAACACTCAAACGGTGGCGAGAAAAGACTCCCGAATGGGAGGAACTCTCAGTACCCATCTGGCTATGGGGAGAGAGTCCTCCGATGGGGTTTGACCTCTTGACCCAGGAAGCTGTTCCCTGCAAGCTGCGACAGATCTCTATATCACAAAGTATTTGATAATACCCGTGTGGAATTTACCGAATTATGAGCAGAAGGGTGCGATGTAATACACGTGGGGACTTGAAATTCAGGTGAGCGGAATCCTCAATGGGTTGTTCTCTTTCCCAAACTTTAAGTGTTTTATGTGTTCTAACACATACATACATCGCCCAGGTAAATATCAGTCGGTCACTTAGCAATATTGACATGAGTTTTAAGTATGTTTGCTTGACAAGTGAAATTTTTTTATTCCATTGGCAAATTTTGAGATGGGACGAATCGTTTTTTTCTTTGTTTTTGTTCTTCGCAGTGTTCATCTGATATGAATGCACTTTGGCAGCCTGTACTGCTCTCAGTCTACCTGTATCATACCTTCGGGCCCTGGTTCCACTTCTGTGCAAGTTCTTCTGACACCTGAGAAACCCATGATCTGCTGATCTCAAACCTCACCTGCGTTCCGTTCACCTCTGTTCAGAGAAGACCACAGCACCTGCTTGGAGCTGTTAAGGGTTCGAAACGAAAGTTTCTTAAGGGGTGTCACCCTCTTTGTCCGAGAAATTGCCTGCAGATTTGATGGAGTCAAGTTTTTGTGTGTGACCTGTTTATGTTTTGGGACATTTTTGTTCTTAAAACAAATCTTTCCCCATGTGGTTGCTACCAAAAACAAACACTTTGTAGGTCACTGTACAGATTGTAGGTTATTCCCTCTGTTTGTACAAAGGCTACAGTAGGTCAGACAGGGACAGGGAGTTTAAATAGAAAGCGGGCACCTGTGATTCTCCAGTGGGACTAACCTACTGAAGACCATTTCAGTCTTTTGTGAGCTCTGCATTTCACTGGAGCCAAAGAGGTCATTTGTTTTGCTTCTAAGAAGTCATGTGATTCCCATAAATCTTTGCGTATTATTCTTATTCTTATACACTGTGACAACATGGGGAAATAAGGCCCAGGTAAAGTGTATAGTGAGGTCTGGCTGAAAGGTTTCAAAATATTGAAATTTGCCCAGGACATGGAGTGCTGTACAGAACATACCACAGAGTGTATCACGTTGTACTGGTGTTTGACGTGCATCTGATTCACAAGACCACAGGTCTTATTTTATTTTCTGCTGTTAAACACGTACTAAGCCCAGCTGTGTGTTGGCTGGTTTGCGGAGGCTACATGACGGTAGCAAAGCCAGTGCGTTCTGGTGGGCGCTGGCTCTCCGTTCTCGGGCTGGAGGGGTTTCTAAAAACACGTGCCGTGTTCACTCCAGGGGTGAATCTGTCCTTCCCCGTGGCAGCGAGGAGCGGGGCATGTCAGCCAGACTCTACTCACGCGGAGAGCTTCGGCCCAGCCTCTCTCTGCGGGTGTCACATGCCTGAAAGGTCATTCCTGGAGGAGACACGGGGAACGTCAGGAATCACTGACACGACCCGCCCCCCCCCATCCCCCCCATCCCGGGATCCGGCCCCCGGGGAGCAGAAAGTGCAGCCCGGCGACACGTCCGTGTGGGTTTACGCGTCCGACCTGACGCCTAGCCTCGGGGTGTCTGAGAGGGGACCTGTCAGGTTCCGGCAGGGTGTGTGAACACACCACACTCTCAGAACTGACGGTATGAAAGGTCACTGAAAAGGTACACATGCTCGTCGCTGCAGCAGTACCCCGTGGGTCAGCAGATCATTAAATCTGGACCTTGAATCTTTTCTCCGAGGTAATTAATCAGCTGAACAAGTAGTGCTACTGATTGGCCAGACTGCCTTCACACCTGACTCCCAGGTAAAGGGAGGGCGGGAAACCAGCAGTCCCCGGACCTTGAGGACCATGATTTAATGATCCCTGCTGTCAGTACATTTAATTTTACCCATGGCCAGCCTGATGTCATTAATTACTACCTTTTTTCCTTGGAAAGTGCACTCATTTGTACCCAGAGAGAACATTACTGCACTTTCAGGGGAACATTTGGGAAATCTGATCCTTGAAGAACAAAAAGGTACCTCCACTGTCACTTTATGTCCGAGAGTGTGCCCAGATCTGTCCACTGTCACCCTCACTTCCTTTCCCTACTGAGAAAAACAGCTCAAGCTATGTTTTGAAATGGCTGGCAGCTGGTTGACCAGTTCAGACCGGTTTGACCTGCTTAAGCTAGGTGTTGAAGACAAACTACCAGCACTGGTATGTTTGGCCATGGCCAAACTATGACCAGTTTGGCCATGCTGGTTGCCCAGCTCATACCCAGCTAGACCAGCTTATGCTCAGTTTTACCCAGCCCTATTTCCAAGCTGCTTGTGCTGGCCATAGCTGGATTCCA
The DNA here is from genome assembly GCF_963514075.1 of Conger conger. Taxonomy (NCBI): domain Eukaryota; kingdom Metazoa; phylum Chordata; class Actinopteri; order Anguilliformes; family Congridae; genus Conger; species Conger conger. Next base: position 3,695,085 of record NC_083763.1, on the reverse strand, counting down.
CAGCAGGATCCCTTTGTGAGGAAGTGCTAAAGTGATGCAGGTGTGTCTATATATAAGGCTATACCACAGGAGAAATGGGAAGTTGAGATTTGGGAGTTGCTTCATCCTTAGATCCTTAGATAACACTGTTTTAATGAAAAAAAACTTTCACGGTGACTGCGGAGGATGGCGTAGGTTAATTAAAATTAAACGACTCCTGGGACGATTACAAAGCAAATGAGGAGAAAGAGGAATGTTGTGAACATGTGATAAGTCTCCAAGGTACACTCCCCCCCCCCCCCCCCCCCCCCACTGTGGTTAATTTTTCAAGAGTTTGGCTTTTAGACCGAAACAACATTAGCTTTAATGAGCTGCCATTTTGTTTCTTATGACATCACAACAAAGGAGGCATTTTTTTCCCCACTGCGATCAGAGCCCTTAATTAAAAGCCTTAATTCAAGCGAGCTAAACTGCAGCTTACTGTACATGATTGGAAGAGTAAGACGATCCGGTCAATATTTGATATCACCTTCGCTGGTTTTGGCAACGCCAGTGCGGGTTTTCCTGAAGAAGGTCATTTTCAGGGCTTTTCAGAGTCAGGAATAACAAGCGGCAAAATGTCCGGGGAAGAGACCCAGCCAAATCCTGGCTTGGTTGAGAATCACACTTCTCCCCTGTCTCTCTGCCTTTGCATGGCCGCCGGCCATTAAAAACAACTTTTTCTGAAATATGACTGGACTTCTCCGGTTACAAGTCCAGTCATATTTCACAAAACATTGTTTTTAATGACCGGTTTTATGGAGCATTGATTTTATCCGCTTTATGGTATCGTTAACAGTCCCTAAATCAGTTTTAATACATGCTTTTAATCTTCACTGTGAGTGAACATCAGTTCCCCTGAGGTGAGTCTCTATGAAACATCCAGCTTTAAGTGCTGCACTACGCAGTTTGCCCAAACCTGAGGTAAACAAGCCTTCAGCTCTGTAGCTTTTACATGTAAAGTTATCCAGTGTAAACCATTTCCCCCCTCATTATGATATTCACACCACAGTGTTTCATAACAAATCTAACATAAAACATATTTAAGTGATTGTTTATGCCCTCGCATTTTGTGACATATACAAGCGTTGTAAGTGCGAAGTAGGCACAGTTTGTGTTGAAGTGCTGACGATAGCTGACAAAAATGTTAAATTCACTGTTTTGAGAAGGAATAAATTCACAAAAGAGGAAGAAGTTTCAGTAAATGGCACACAACTCCATACGATGTGGATCTGAACTCTTGGTTTGACGCGATCGAGGCTACTGTTGTTTCAAGATGAAAAAGCAGAATGTAAACCATCAGGACACAGTAGACAGGACACATATTTATTCTGCCTGTTAATTACAGATTCTGGTTCATCATCATCCAGTGTTTTTTTTTGCCACAAATATTGTGAAATGGATGATATTGAGGTTGCGCATGGCTTAGTTAGCAAACAGAGAAATGTTTTATATGCAGCCAAAGCTTCCTCTGCTGCTGCTGTTCAGTGCTCTGCTGGATGTGCAATATTCTCACAGAATATAGTATTAATTACTGACCACATTCAAGTGCTTTTATTGTATTTGTATTCGGGGTACCCATCCCCGGAGTCCTTCCACCAAGATCAGTCACCTGGCTCGCTGATTTTCAGTAAACGCAGTAAAACGTTGGGATGGAGAATAGTGCTTGTGACTATCAAAGTCTTATCGCGCAGGGCACTCCACTGTATTTCAATTTGACTGCATGGAGGCTACACTCTCAGTATAAAAAATGAATGAATAAAGTGACAGTGGAGGTACGTTTTTGTTCTCCAAAGATCAAAGTACAGTATTATTCTCTTCGGGTACAAATGAGTACGCTTTCCATACAAAAAAAAGGTACAAATTAATTATATGTTGCTGGCTAGGGGTAGAACTTTATGTACCTGTGGGGTACTGCCCTGGCGATACGCCTTGTGCCTTTACTTCTGAGAGTGTAGTTTACGACCGACTGAAACATGGAAGTTTACTCAGAATAAATGATCATGCAAGGGCTGTCATTGTGCGTTAACATCTGAGGCGATCTTGTCTCGCGTTATTATCTGCCATCATTATTGTTGCTACCAAACACTAATTTCCTGGCTGCCACGATCATCATAGTGTAGAAAACATATTATCTTACAGTCACTCTGCAGATGCCCTTATCCAGCCTGATGTGGAGTTGAGTAGATTGAGTTAGTTATATTTTCTGTTGGTCCAATAATGTGAACAGATGCTTTTTCAGCCCCGGTTTGGTTTGGCCAATCACGCTCCTGTTGCCGTGCTCCTGGCAACAGCCAGGGTTGATTGGGGAGAGTTCAGGTGTGCACGTGAACTCCTTCAGAGTGTGAGGTGAGCTGAGAGTTCTTTTGGGGGTTGGGCTCACACAGACATGAGGCAGAGGAGGACACTGCAAGTGAGCACTGCAACGGAAGTTAGAACAGCACTAGCTTCCGGAACTAGTGAAAATAGAGTACAACATTTTAGTACTGCTATTGCACATTTCAATCTTGTGCCGTCTCATGAAAAATGTTCCCGCTTTTCACAGAAAATATATCAAAATTCTTATCGGTATCCTCATTTTGACAATATACGATTCAGCGCTATGAGATATGAATAACCGGGCGTGACTCAGAAACGACAAAATAATTGCTATGTTGGCTGTATATCTAGACACAATTCCAGATAGGATAATGTTGAGGGGCTTGAAGGGTCTGGAGTTTAAACATTTATATTTGGAGAATAATTTCTCGAAACGGTGGTTGACAGCTGCTTGCGGGCTCCCCGGGGGCGCTCTGAGAGGCCGTCTCGTAGCGCACGCCTCTAAAAATAGAGCCAGCAACACTCCTGTCGAGTCTCAGTTGGACGGGGCTACAAGAACCAACAGCGATAAATGCCTCCACTGCGTCGTCGGAAATCCGGCTTTTTAATCAGAGCTGGAAGAGGTTATTCTTTTTTTTTTTTTTTTTTTTTTTTTTGGCTTGCAGGTGAAACGACGTTTTATTTAGACTGAATCGTTCCCCCCCCCCCCCCCCGTGGCAGGGCTCTGGAGTGTTTTCGGTTTAGTGAACTTCTCTGACCCTGTCGTCGTGGACGTCCGGCGTTGGGAGGACCCTGTGAGATATTGCGAGTGGGATAAGTGCTCTGTTGAATGGCACTTCACAGCCGTCCGTGTGGGAATTGAGGCCGGTTCTGCGCCTGCGTTCTTCTCGACCACACCGCTGTTGTTCACAGCCAAAAGGGAGGGAAAAAATATAAAGGGGGTTTGTATTTCTGACGGCAAATATGAAATTATTGTTGCAATCAGAATATTGACTGACTTTTAGATGAGCAGAAAATATTACATTATCTGCATTGAGCAAACCTTATTTTGAATACAAGATGTTGGGAAAACTGCCTTTAGAATAAATAACTTAAGGATTTCAGACCTCAATCTATCACAGTTTTGCTTTGGAAATCTGTGAACTGGTGACAAGTTGATGCACTTTTTTTACATTTGGGATTTTAGTACGAACTTCATAAAAGGAAAGTGTACATGTTTTATGGGATTTTTTAGTTAAATGGACTTTAAAAGGCCTCCATTACGGGACTCCGGTTACGTTGCCTCTACCGCCTGCATTTTTTATGACGTGCCAGCAACCAGGCGCGCTCCAAATCCCTTGTGTACCGTTTAATCTAATCCACGTTGGACCGCACCCAAAACAAGTCGCAGTGTTTCTGAGCAACTGTGAGGCCTTTCATCCCGACTCCGGTTATTCCAGAAATCCCGACGGTTGCTGACCTCATGTGTTTGTTTATAAAGAAAAAAACCAAACAAGTAATACTATCTTCAATTTCCAGCTCAAACATAAAGATAGAAACGGAGGAATATAAATAGTAAATGAGTGTGTGTCCCCCCCTTGGAATCCATTTTGATTGAAAGAACTCGGTCGCACCTCGGGGAACTCCACCTTCCTCTCCGCCCTTGACACCGCAAAGGTGGGAAGAGGAAATTACTTTTCCCTTAATTGCGGAGCCAGTTCGGACGTAATTTCGAGCCACCTCTCTCGAACTGCCATCTCACCTCCATTTTAGTGACTCACACCTCCCCCCCACCCCCCACCCCCCCCCACACACACACACAGCCACTCAACAGACACTCCCCCACCCGATGGCTTGGCCTCCCGCCCGAGAAACTCGTTAGCTAAATAAGTGGGGAGTGTATAATTTCACCGCGACTGCTTGACCACAATTGATGGCAGGTTTTTATTTATTTATGTGTGAAATAATGTGCGGCCTTCACCGGAGGGGATGATCTATGCCCGATTTCCATGCCACGTCTCGGGCCGTGCCATCCCCCGTGTCCATTAGCCGGCGGGGAAGGTTAATGTTTGGAACTTTCCAGAATGTGCCGTTGGGAGGATACCGGATCGCTTGTGACGGCGGCGGCGGCGGTCGGAGCGGTGTCGTGACGCAGCTCAGGGACCGTGGCCCCGGCCATCTTCCCCCCGTTTCTCAAAACCGTTCCAGCAATCCATCAGCGCCGGCGCCTCCAACCTGCCGTCCGGGGACGGATCGATTTCTGTGTTGATTCCAAAATATCTTGTCCTTGGGAAATTAATGTCTTCCCCCCCCTTCCCCCCCCCAAGTAATACACTCCGCTGTGCCAGAGAAGTGTTTTTAAACAAACTTACGGACAGCCTGCTCGCTGAATCTGGTGCTTCGTTAGACCAGTGCGTACCCTCGTAGGGGTGAAGGACAGGTCTTAAATCATTCTGGTCCATATGAACAATGGTATAGACCAGCATTAATCTTCTTTTTATACCCTGGCCCCTCGTGGACAGAGCATACAGTATAGCCACTTTCCTGTGTATCTATTATACGTGAGCCATCTTTTTCCATATACTGCATAATGTTAGTACTCATTAGTTACTATACTAGTAACTACTAGTATACTAGTACTATAATACGCATATGTACGTATTTACTTTAAGGGACAAGACAGCGGGGCCTGTTTTCTTGTTTAGTCTCCTTTAATGATATTGACACAGAACCTTTCTGGTTGACAGAACGATTTCATTTGAAATGTGAGGATATTTCGTAATCTGTGTCTCTGCATTAAGGCCGTGATTGGATGCACGCACAGTCGCGCGACCTTAATTCATACAGACAGAGCATGGGCAGGAGCTCGAAAAACAGATGTCACGGGGAGGTTTCAGAGCCCAGAGAGAGCTGTGTATATTAGTTAATAAATTAGAGCTGTGAATGACTTAGCTGTGCTTCCTGCCAGTGGGGTCTGAAGCCTAAAACAGTGTAGTCTCTCAGTGTGGCTTGTGGCTCTGGTACAACACGTAGCATCGGGGCGGTGCTGTGGTATGGACCAGTGGTCCTCAAGTTCAGTCCTGGGGACCCCCTGTGTATGCTGGTTTTTGTTCTAACCACAGTTGCAATCCCAGAATTGTAACGAGCCGTTCGTTTTTCTTAATTACTCTTTTCACGTTCAAGAGGGATTATTTACGTTCTTGGGAGTCGCGTTTTGTTAAAATGAGCTATGTCGCGCTATGACGAATATAAGACCACATTGTGCTCACCTGCTGATGTTGAGTCTCGTGTCCATCGTCTCTGCTTGACGTCGGTCAGAAAGGCTTCTGGGTGGGAGATTGGGGGAAAATCAGGGTATAAAATATGAATTATAAGAAGTTATAACAAGCGGAGGTTCCCCCGCGAACTTGTCTCGCGCTGCAGAGAGGCGGAGAGTTCCTCGTATCAAAGCGAGTCAGGCAGATCTGTGGCTGACAGTTCTTTATTACAGAACACACACCAGCCAACGCAGACTTTCAGCTACATCAACACGTCACAACCGCTGCGGCATTACAAAGAACAACATCACAGGCTTCCAGAAATAACAAATAAAAAACGGGGTTTTACCGCACTCAGAACAGACGGTCTGTTGTGCACCACACTGCCACAAAAAGTCTTAACAAGTGATCTAGTCTCGTAATGAAACCTTAACATAAAATTTTACTCTCAAGTACAAAATATTATCTTGATTTAAGTTACTGTGAATTTTTGACCCCATTTCATTCACGTGAAATACTAGCTTTCATCCCTAAGCCAGTGTAGGATCAACCTAATCAGATGTCACTGCAGTCATGCATATAGACAGTGAATATGCAGCGCACTTATTGGACATACTGTATTTGCTGTAGAGATCGGTCTATTCCATATCAAATGCAGCACAGTGACAAACGCAACATTGTACTATCATGGGAATGATGGCTCAATTGACTTCCCTTTGTCCTGTACACAGAAAATGGCTTTTATATCAAGGGCTTTCACCGGGCGTACAATAGCCCGAGCTGACACGATCGCACTTGACAGTTCAATAGCAACTTCATGTTTTGGATTTCATCATGCTGCGGCACGGCTCAAAAAACAATGTTCAAGTGCGGTTTTCAAAACGCCAAGGTGTAGTATGCCCAAAACATTTTCACAATCGGGAAATTTCTGTGAAATTCTCTTCAAACTGGAGCGCGAGGTCAGGAAATGTTTTAAAAATAAAACAAATGTCCTTTTTCTCAGTGGCAATATGCATGTAATATTTTGCAACCCAATATTGTAGGTTAATTTGGTAAGATGTCTATTCAATGGCATGTAATAATAAAAATGTGTTATTTATCTGATGCTTTTGTACAAAGAAACTTATAGTTGATTAGGCTAAGCAGACGACAACGCCCTCTGGAGCAATATGGGGTTAAGGGCCTTGCTCAAGGGCCCAACAGCTGTGCGGACCTTACCGTGGCTACACCGGGGCTTGAACCACTAACCTTCCGGGTCCCAGCCATGTTCCTGAGCCGCTAGGCTCCAGGCTGCCCGTGTTGTGCACCAGCTGTAGTCTGTTTCTGTGCATTAGCCGCAGGAGTGTGTTGTAGATGCGGCTGTAGATGGGGTTGTAGATGGGGCTGTAGACTGGTCTGTAGATGGGTCTGTAGATGTGGCTGTAGGTGGGTCTGTAGATAGGGCTGTAGATGGGTCTGTAGATAGGGCTGTAGATGCGGCTGTAGATGAGGGCTGTAGATGGGGCTGTAGATGGGTCTGTAGATGTCCGGAGTCTGTCCGCTCACGGTGCTCACTGCTGTGTGGTCACAACAACACGTCCCTCCCCTCGCCGAGTGTTTTTTACTCCTTCCCAGGGAAAAAACAGAATAAAATATGAATTTATGAGTTTCTATGAGTCTCCTGTGAGCCCCCCTGAGGCCTGAATGCACCGGGGCAGTTCCAAGGCATGTTCTAGTCTCCTCTCTGTTGTAAAATAGGACACGCAAAAAATCACAAATCTCCACCGGATCACGACAGGGCTTTTATCCGCGCGCTCGCCCTGACATTTCAGAGTATTAAATAGGGTTTCAGAATAGCTGAACACGGTGCCGTACTTCCCTGAATCTAGAGGGAATCAGCATATTTAATATTTTACCAATCTTTATTCCCTCTCAAGAAAGAAAGGGAATTTAGATTACATATTTAAGATGCACAAGAAACTCAATGGCCTAAAGCTATTGACATTTTTAAAGAAGTATTCATTTGTACCCCTTCCCCCCCTTTGCTAATGAGGTGTTTTTTTTATTCAAATATGTTTATAAACGTTTTCTGCTGAGTGTACTCATGTTATACAACCTGTTATACAATGCACTTACATTTTTTATCACAAAGGGAAACAGCATACAGTCTGAGCGTCTGTATGTGTGAGAGAAGTGTGCCCTGTACTGACATGTGCACAATGTGTTTGTGTTTATGTACCCTGCTGAAAAAAGACAGTTCATGCTAGGTTTTGAAACAGCTGGTAGCTGGTTGACCAGTTCCGACCAGCTCCCAGACCAGCACATACCCAGCTAGGCCAGCTTTATAACCAGCTTGGCCATGCTAGTTGACCAGCTCATGCCCAGCTAGACCAGCTTTATGACCAGCTTCACCATGCTGGTTGACCAGCTCATACCCAGCTAGACCAGCTTATGACCAGCTGATCCAGGCCAGGTGAATTTTGCTGCAGGGTATGCTTGTGTGTTCAGCAGGGTATGGAGACGTGAAACTAACTTGTGTGTTCAGCAGGGTCTCTGTACAGATGGGAATGGAGACTGCATTAATCCAGTGCCCTGTGATTCTGCGACTCTTTTAACAAATAGCACATCCCTGGGTGCTGTGGGAGTGAACCTAGTTTTATTCCTATGTTTTATTACAAATTGTATACAGAATGACAAAATATTTCATGGCCCAGTGATGCAGAAATGTTTTGCAGTTAGGCCAAAGACATAAATCGATGGCAGGGGCTGTGCTGTAGGTACGTGTTGGAGGAACAGTCTGGCAGTCCATGAATTGTTCACAGTAAATACAGCACAACTGTTGCTACAGCCATTCTCTTAGAATTATGTTTTATTCCATGAAGGTGAAGGGGATTTGGATCGCTGACTCATCTCGGGTTAGTTGTGGTTCATGATTGCGGGAAAAACACAGAGCCAAAACCAACCAGTCTGGCATCTTAAGCGACTATTTTTATTGTGATTTTGAGACTGAAGATTTCATTAATTCATGATCCTAACCTGCTTATCCTGAACAGGGTCACAGGGGGGCTGGAGCCTATCCCAGCATACATTGGGCGAAAGGCAGGAATACACCCTGGACAGGTCGCCAGTCCATCGCAGGGCACACACACCATTCTATCACACACTCATAGCCTACGGGCAATTTAGACTCTCCAATCAGCCTAACCTGCATGTCTTTGGACTGTGGGAGGAAACCGGAGTACCCAGAGGAAACCCACGCAAACACGGGGAGAACATGCAAACTCCACACAGAGAGGGCCCGGCCGACGGGGATTCGAACCCAGGACCTCCTTGCTGCGAGGAGGCGGTGCTACCCACTGCACCATCCGTGCCGCCAGACTGAAGATTTGCTACTGTATAATTCCAGCTTCAATGGGATGTGAAAGCTACTGTAGAGTATTTAGGGCATACAGTAAATGGAAATTGCCGAAGGATAAATTCCGCATAGGCGTGAGGAAGTATTTCTTCGCAGAGAGAGCGGTCACTGTATCGAATTGCTTGCGAGGACATGGCACAATGTTTTTCCAGCTGCATAAAACAGTGACAGCCAAACAAAATCCAACCGAATTTACAGAGCATCTAAGAGCATGTCTAAAAAGTTTACATAGCCAAGAGATAATTTACAAAAAGTTATCGTTCATCGCTGTCAACGCTCACATCATTATAGTTATAGTTATAATATAGTATATATAATATACTATATTAATATACAATAATATATAGTTATCATTACAGTTCTTGGTGTGGATGCTCACAATCGTTCTTGTTATAGTTATGGTTATAATTACAGTCCTTGGCGTGGATGTTCACATCGTTATAGTTATAGATATAGTTCTTGGTGTGGATGCTGATGTCGTTATCGTTAAAATTACCATTATAGTTATAGTTCTTGGTGTGGATGCTGACGTTGTTATCGTTAAAGTTACAGTTATAGTTATAGTTCTTGGTGTGGATGCGGACATCGTTATAGTTAAAGTTACAGTTATAGTTATAGTTCTTGGTGTGGATGCGGACGTCGTTATAGTTAAAGTTACAGTTATAGTTATAGTTCTTGGTGTGGATGCGGACGTCGTTATCGCTAAAGTTACCGTTACAGTTATAGACCTTAACCGCCGTGACCTCTCCCCCTGTCCCCCAGGTGCTGTCTCTCGGGGCCGACGTCCTCCCGGAGTACAAGCTCCAGGCCCCACGCATCCACCGATGGACCGTGCTGCACTACAGCCCCTTCAAGGCGGTGTGGGACTGGCTGATCCTGCTGCTGGTGATCTACACGGCCATCCTGACGCCGTACTCCGCCGCCTTCCTGCTCAGCGACCACGAGGAGGTGTCGCTGCACAACTGCAGCTACACCTGCAACACGCTGAGCGTGGTGGACCTGATCGTGGACATCATGTTCATCATCGACATCCTCATCAACTTCCGCACCACCTACGTCAACGCCAACGACGAGGTGGTCAGCCACCCCTTCCGCATCGCCGTGCACTACTTCAAGGGCTGGTTCCTCATCGACATGGTGGCCGCCATCCCCTTCGACCTGCTCATTTACCGTAATGGAGAAGAGGTGAGAGTTGCGTCCTGGGGAATGTGGTTTTCTGAACAAGGCTTGAGATTTAGTCTAGTCTCTTGTTAACGGGCTTGGCTGTACCTCCATGCTGTTTAATACACTGTAGATTATTATGTCAATATGAAGTCTGTGGGAATGGTGGCTGCCATCCCCTTCGACCTGCTCATTCACTGTAATGGAGAAGAGGTGAGAGTTGCATCGTGGGAAATGTGGTTTTCTGAACAAGGCTTGAGATTTCTCTTATAAGGGGCTTGGCTGTACCTCCGCACTGTTTAATATACTGTAGATTCTTGAGTGAATATGAAGTCTGTGTCTTTGTAAGAGATTGACATGGTGGCCCCCATTCCCTTCGATCTCCTCATATGCCGTAATGAAGAAGAGGTGAGAATTGAATCAGAACAACCTGGATAATGTAGTTTCTCAAATGAGGCTTGGGATTTCTATAGCCCAGTGGTAACCAACCCTGTTCCTGGAGATCTACCATCCTGCAGGCCTTGGCCATACCTCCACACTGTTTAATATACTATAGATTCTTAGGCGAATATGAAGTCTGTGTCTATTATCACAGATAATCTCTGGCATAGACGCTGTCGGCCGACTTTTTTGTAGTACGGGAAGACCTTACGTAGCGTATTCAATGTTTTATGAAGGCGCTGTTGTAAAAAAGTAATGAAATAAAACTGAATCGTTAAAAGCCAACATGGCGTCTGGAGCCCCTGATGCTATCGCTGGGGGGGAAGTGATGTCGCGGCTCTTAGCGGGAGAAGCATATAGGAAGTGATTGTGCATGAAGGCAGTGCCAGGGGCATCTCTCCGCTGTGTGCGAAGCGTCCTCCATCTTAAAGGAACATGGCCGCGTTTCCTGCTCCTTGCTGGCTGAGCGCTGAGCAGAGTTTTCCACCTGCATTAGATCACATGCAGCCTGAGTCTGCCGCTGTCGAAATTCACCTGGCAAGGCTCAGATCTCACGGACCGGAAATTTACCCGAATGTGGTTGTCCCGTTCCTGTGCCATCCGTATTTATCTGTCATATTTAGAATAAGTAGAAAACTTTAAATGCTAAACATGTTTTAGAAACCGTATACAATAAAATAAAATATAAATCCTATCATTTAAAAGAAATAGCATCTTGTTTGATTAATTTCACTATTTTTCTAAATGAAAATGTGACTTTTTAAGCTTCCACTAATCCAAATGTGCCAACACAAACATATAAATCTGAAAATGAGATCAACACCTGATCACAGTGCACTATTCCACTCTTGATTCAGAATACAGACATTCTGTTTTTTGGAGCATGTACATAATTGACATGTTTTGATTTAGGAAAGCCAGTTTAATCTTGGAACAAAATTTAATGGGAAATGTTGGAGAAACACTTTCCTCTCGAGATTTGAGAAAATTACAAAGCGTACCGTGCTCTTATTTGAGGAACACGCCACTGAGTGAAACATCACTTTCATTTTCTGTGAGCTGTTATGTGTAAATCACAAAATGTGATCTAATTCGGAGTCCGAGCACAACAACAATCACACAGCCTTTACATTTAATTGCTACATTTGGAGCTTGAATGTAAATGGAAAGCCACAAAATTATTAGGCTGGTCACTCAGCACGTAAGAGAAAAATAAGTTATTCATTACATTTACATGACATTATAGGCAATAGATTACATTACATTACATTACATTACTGGTATTACATTACATTAGTGGCATTTGGCAGACGCTCTTATCCAGAGTGACGTACAACAGTGCATAGCCATAACCAGGGACTAGTATGCTGAAAACCCTAGAGGGAATCATTGGCCTCCACTGGCTTCCTATTGCTGCACGCATCCGATTCAAGGCCCTAGTGTTGGCATTTCAGGCTGCTAAGGGGACTGCCCCACCTTACATACAATCCTTGATCACTCCCTACTCCCCAGCTAGACCACTCCGGTCTGCCAGCTCTGGTCACCTTATGGTTCCCTCTCTACGAACACCTGGCTGTACGTTCACGCCTTTTCAAACTCTACCTTAGTCCTCCCTCCTGATTTCCCCCGCGCCCCCTTTCTGATATCCCTATCCTCCTTGTCTAACCCCCCCCCCAAAAAAAAAAAAATGCACTTATGATGACTATATGTTTAGAACAACACTTCATGTGTATTTTCCTAGTTATGGATGTGATGCTTTGACTTGTGGAAGAACCTATGCACTTGTAAATCGCTTTGGATTAAAAGCGTCTGCCAAATGACTAAAATGTAAATGTAAAGTACAGCTCCAGGTCCTAGGAGTGACCACAGAGATACGAATGCAGGCCCTGTAGATTAATCTGATGAGAACAAACCCACCAAGAAGCAGCAATAAAAACGTTTTGGCAAATACAACACAAATTCGAATTCAATCTGTAAATGCTCTTGCTCCAAGTATTAAAGAAATTGTCCTCAGAAAAACAAAAACAAGCAACTTTGACACGATGCGTTTGTGTGTTATTGAGCGACACACCCGATGACCCGTCGGCCATTTTATCAGCATCCTGCCACTCATTCCGCAGCGTAAAAAACAGGCCACTTTTCACCCGTTTAATCTGCCCGTTATTTATCGGTTGTACTTGTTGACCGTGGAGATAAGTGTAATCAGTGAGAATGAACATGGCGAGCTGATAGCCTCGTAAATCAGCGTCAGACGGTTTTATGGCTTCGTGTGTACCGGAGAGAGCCGGGCTGGGATTCAGTGTGAGAGCTGCGTCATGCTGATAGGCCGACGCTGTGAGTCACGGCAGAAATCAGGGCTGATTGTCCAAAATTCCCCCGCTCTACGGTTTTACATTATTGATGGGCTTCCTTTTAACCAAATTACTTCACATGACTGATTTCCTCAGAGTACCTTTTTACTCTTAAATGAGCTCATCTGAGCCTTTTATTTCTGTCCCCATGTCGTGGCATCCATTTTGTCAAACCGGGGTGGAAGAAGTTCCCCTGACGCGTATTTCACTTACAGAGGGGAGGTGGAGGCAATCCCAGTGATGTTGCTTAAGTTCCCAGCCTCCTTCTCCACCTTAGCTGAGTTGGCGTTATGAGATTTGTTTAAGCTGTCCATCGTGTAGTTGAATGCTACACGTTTGTCTACCCTGTGTCATGGGATGTACGCTCAGTGAGCACTTTATTAGGAACATTATCACATGCAATTATCAGCGAATCGTGGGGCAGCAGTGCAATGCATACAGTCATGCAGGTACAGGTCAGGAGCTTCAGCTAATGTTCACATCGACCATCAGGATGGGGAATCTCAGCGACTTTGTGGAATGATTGTCGGTGCCAGACAGGGTGGTTTGAATATGTCAAAAATGGCTGATCTCCTGGGATTTCCACAACAGTCCTCTAGAGTTTGCAGAGAGTGGTGCGAATAAGACCAAGTGAGCAGCTGACATTTGTTACGACTGAAGTGGGTTCCCCCTTCACTGTAAACCACTTGCGATGTGTCATATAACAGTGATGTGTCATGTAACAGTGATATCGATTTTTACATTACCGAGGCTCACCTTTGCGCTTCTGTCTTCAAAACGCAAGCTCTCGTTTTTTACCTCCCCTCCCAGACGACCACTCTGATTGGCCTGCTGAAGACGGCGCGGCTGCTGCGATTGGTCCGCGTGGCGCGCAAGCTGGACCGCTACTCGGAGTACGGCGCGGCGGTGCTCTTCCTCCTCATGTGCACCTTCGCGCTCATCGCCCACTGGCTGGCCTGCATCTGGTACGCCATCGGCAGCATGGAGCGCAACGGCTCCATCGGCTGGCTGCACTCGCTGGGCGACCAGCTGGGCAAGCCCTACAACGTCACGGCGCGCAGCTCCGGGCCCTCCATCAAGGACAAGTACGTCACCGCCCTGTACTTCACCTTCAGCAGCCTCACCAGCGTGGGCTTCGGCAACGTCTCGCCCAACACCAACTCCGAGAAGATCTTCTCCATCTGCGTCATGCTCATCGGCTGTGAGTCAACCGCGCCCGCTCTCGCCCCGCCCCGCTGTCCCTTAGAAACGAAATTGTCTTATTTAGCAAAAAAAAGTTACAGACAGGAGGTTTTTAGAAAAAAAGGTTCCAAAGTTTTGTTATGTAATGTTATGTTATGTTATGTTATGTTATGTTGTGCTGTGTTGTATTGTGTTATGTTTTTGGATTTAGGACATACGTTTTTCAACATTTTCTGATCCTGGGATCCCAATACAGGCTCAATGGCATCCCAGGGTTATATTTACAAAAAGGTCTTACAGTATAAATAGAAATATTATTCCAAATCCATATACTATATCTAGTTATTGCATAAGTCCCCTATAGTACCCTCAAGAACCCCCTGTTGAAAGCCCAGCACCAGTATGTTTCTGTAAATATTTTGACATAGTGCCTCTATATCTAACAGTGCTCTTTTCGTAGTGTAAGGCTTTTCTGTGCCGGCCTACACCATTCAGTTTAGCAACGCGCTGAAGTGTAATATCGCGCTGGGGAGTGCGTGGCAAGGGGAACGCGATAAGAGTGATTGACAGCGCTCACACACACACACACACACGCACCGCGTGCCGGTCTTCACAGAGCCAGGTTTACGTTCTCAGCCTCAGCGTGTGAGAAATCAACAAACCGCAAACATTGGAGGAATCGCTGTGCTCTCTCCCACACTGTAAACATCCTCCCTCGCTCAGGACGAGGAGGAGAATCATTTCTGTGCTACGGCCTGTCGGCCAATCGAATGCAAATATTCTAACGGTGTACTGAGACAGAAAATCGGTCAGCGGAGGGATCAATTACAAATTCTGCTCAGTCAATTCGAGAAAATCGGTAAAAATGCCCATATAACATTATGGTCGTTATTCAGCTAATTAGCAGAACTGTGAAAGTGGAATTGATCCCACCCCCTGCTATCAATGCTGTTTTATCCTGTAGTTTTGATGAAATAGTGTATTGATGAGCTTACAAACGATCTAATTTTGGTATTATCAATGATGATTAATGATTCACTGTAGCTGTATTTGAACAGTCTCAAAAGAAATACATTTTGTACGTTAAATAGAATTACCGTTCAGCGTACAAAAAGTGATTGACACTGAGATTAGCGCTGTTAAAAAAAAGCTGTCATGGCTCCAAGTGCTAATGCAGTCAGTGAAGAGTATAATTCCAGCACGATCAGTAACACTCCATAATATGCAGACAGGCTGTTTCGACCGCCACCCAGCCATAACCGCACCCGGTCATTCTATATTACAATCATTTAGCTGACGCTTTTATCCAAAGCAACTTACAGTTGATTAGACTAAGCAGGGGGACAATCCCCTCTGGAGCAATGTGCGGTTAAGGGTCTTGCTCTAAGGGCCCAACAGCTGCACTGATCTTATAGGGGCTAAACTGGGGCTCGAGCCACCAACCCTCAGATTCCCAGCCATGTATCTACAGGCTACAGGCTTACCACCCCAACCAAACCAGCCACCCACCTCACCCCGTCCATCAAAACTATTCGCTTTCCGAACAGGCAAAAAAAAGTGACATTCATTACCCAGCAGTGAGATATCTTTATCTTCCTGACCACAGTGGCAGAAGATTGGCATTTCAGTCTGTGTAGCAGTTTCACCGTGGAGAGATTTCTACACCCGGCGAAATTTACGTATTTATCACCTTTATACAGGCGGGCCCGCTTCTGGACAGCATCCGATAAGGAGGCCCACTCGATTGACCAGATGTTTCATTAAATTGGGGATTTATGCAAGCATAAGCTTGTCAGGCGTGCCTGTTTTTAATCTGTCACAGAGCTCCGGAGGAGAAATATGCAGGAGCGTCGCGGCTATATCTGGCACCCAAACGAGCTCCCTTCCCGGGCGGAAATCTCTCAGATGGATGCCACGTATTAAAGCTAAAGTTTCAGCGATTTCTCACACGCAGTAGTGCAGCGCGCGAACAGCACAGTTCTTTTTACTTTATTACACCGCGGCTTGATACGCATTAATCCCCCCCACCCCCGCCCCCCCCTCCACAACGGAGGCTGCAGGTGTAGCAGGGTTAGCGTTAGCACGGCTAGTTCACTAGTAAAAGCACAGTGAAGTACTGGTAAGTTTTAAGGCTTGTGTCAGGTTACCATGACAACGCTCCCTGATGACATAACCCTCAAATTCAAAATAACGTTGTTGCCCTTGGCTAGGGGTGATTTCGTCTTCAGAGCTTGGGGTTCAAATCCCACTTCGGACTTCCGGCAATCTCAAACACAATCATTTCCCGCCTCTCGTTTTTATTAAATTATTATTATTAGTTTTAGCTGACACTTTTATCCAAAGCTAAAAGTGGGGGCCAATCCCCCCTGGAGCAATGTGGGCTTCGGGGCCTTGCTCAAGGGCCCAACAGCTGTGTGGATCTTAACATGGCTACACAGGGCTTGAAACAGGACCCAGTCCAGCACCGTGGTCACTCACACTCTCTTTCTCTCTCTCTCTCCCTCTCTCTTCCTCTCTCCCTTTCTCTCTCACTCCTTCTCCCTCTCTCCTCCCCTCCCTCCCCCCTCCTCCCCTCTCTCCCCCCCTCTCTCACTCCCTCTCCCTCTCTCTCTCTCCCTTTCCCTCTCTCTCTCTCCCTTTCCCTCTCTCTCTCTCCTTCCCTCCCCCTCTCACTCTCTCTCTCTCTCTCTCCCTCCCACCCCACAGCGCTGATGTATGCCAGTATCTTCGGGAACGTGTCAGCGATCATCCAGCGGCTGTACTCCGGCACGGCGCGCTACCACACGCAGATGCTGAGGGTCCGAGAGTTCATCCGCTTCCACCAGATCCCCAACCCGCTGCGGCAGCGCCTGGAGGAGTACTTTCAGCACGCCTGGTCCTACACCAACGGCATCGACATGAACGCTGTGAGTCCCCCCGCTAACACGCTAACACTGCGCCTGGTCCTACACCAACGGCATCGACATGAACGCTGTGAGTCTCCCTTAGCTAACACGCTAACACCAACGGCATCGACATGAACGCTGTGAGTCCCCCGCTAACACGCTAACAGTGCGCCTGGTCCTACACCAACGGCATCGACATGAACGCCGTGAGTCTCCCTCCCCGCTCAACACGCTAAC
Organism: Conger conger; assembly: GCF_963514075.1. Taxonomy (NCBI): domain Eukaryota; kingdom Metazoa; phylum Chordata; class Actinopteri; order Anguilliformes; family Congridae; genus Conger; species Conger conger. The sequence goes on along the minus strand of NC_083763.1, from coordinate 3,677,861 downwards.
ACGCTAACACTGCGCCTGGTCCTACACCAACGGCATCGACATGAACGCTGTGAGTCCCCCGCTAACACGCTAACAGTGCGCCTGGTCCTACACCAACGGCATCGACATGAACGCTGTGAGTCCCCCTCCCCGCTCAACACGCTAACACGCTAACACTCTGCCTGGTCCTACACCAACGGCATCGACATGAACGCTGTGAGTCTCCCTCCCCGCTCAACACGCTAACACGCTAACACTGCGCCTGGTCCTACACCAACGGCATCGACATGAACGCTGTGAGTCTCTCTCCCCGCTCAACACGCTAACACGCTAACACTGCGCCTGGTCCTACACCAACGGCATCGACATGAACGCTGTGAGTCCCCCTCCCCGCTCAACACGCTAACACACTAACACTCTGCCTGGTCCTACACCAACGGCATCGACATGAACGCTGTGAGTCCCCCTCCCCGCTCAACACGCTAACACTGCGCCTGGTCCTACACCAACGGCATCGACATGAACGCTGTGAGTCTCTCTCCCCGCTCAACACGCTAACACGCTAACACTGCGCCTGGTCCTACACCAACGGCATATTTTTTACAAAATATTTTGATTTAAAATATATTGATTTAAGTTACAGTTTGCTTGACAATTGCTACCAGTAACTTAAAAACAGTCAGTTCCACCGCAACCGTTTTCCTCTGGCTTCCGTGTGAACACCAAATACGTCAGTCTCAACAAGTATTTCTGTCATATTTAGACTTATTCATATTACAAAGAAGACAAAAATGCTTGCTAAGACAGTAATTACAATTAACATCTCTCATTCACCCATTCATACACACACTCACACTCACACACCAATGGCGACTGGCTGCCATGCAAGACGCCGACCAGCTCGTCAGGAGCATTTGGGGGTTGGGTGTCTTGGTCAGGGACATTTCGACACAGCCCGGGCGGGGGATCGAACCGGCGATTGCCAGACGACCGCTTTACGGCCTGAGCCATGTCGCCCCTTGGCTGTTATTATACACTTTAAGGAATGTAATATTTGTTCTTACCTTCAGAAAAGAAATCACAGATAAGCAACGAATCAGCTTGCTGGCATTGTTAAATCTAAGTCGCATTCATTTGTATGCAAAATGCGTTGGTGGCGGAATGTTCATTTAAAATCGTTCGACAGTAACTGTTTGCTGCAGACGTAGTTCGCCGTGAACGTTCGTCCATTTTGAACGCACCTCTGATGTCGCCCTGTCTCTGTCCCTCTCTCTCTCCCTCTCTCTGCCTCTCTCTCTGTCCCTGTCTCTGTCCCTGCCCCTGTCCCTGCCCCCCTCTCTGTCGCTCTCTCTCTCTGTCCCTCACTCTGTCCCTCTCTGTCCCTCTCTCTCCCTCCCTCTCTCTCTGTCCCTGTCTCTGTCCCTGCCCCTGTCCCTGCCCCCCTCTCTGTCGCTCTCTCTCTCTGTCCCTCACTCTGTCCCTCTCTGTCCCTCTCTCTCCCTCCCTCTCTCTCTATGTCTCTCTCTGTGTCTCTCTCTGTCCCTCTCTCTGTCCCTCTCTCTCTCTCTCTGTCCCTCTCTCTGTCTCTCTCTCTGTCCCTCTCTCTGTCCCTCTCTCTGTCTCTCTCTCTGTCTCTCTCCCCCTCCTCTCCCTCTGTCCCTGCCCCTGTCCTCTCCCCTGCTTCTCTCCAGGTGCTGAAGGGCTTCCCCGAGTGCCTGCAGGCGGACATCTGCCTGCACCTGAACCGCACGCTGCTGCAGAACTGCAAGGCCTTCAAGGGCTCGACCAAGGGCTGCCTGCGCGCGCTGGCCATGAAGTTCAAGACCACGCACGCGCCGCCCGGGGACACGCTGGTGCACGCCGGCGACGTGCTGACCGCCATCTACTTCATCTCCCGCGGCTCCATCGAGATCCTGCGCGGCGACGTGGTGGTCGCCATCCTGGGTGCGTGGGCCGGCCAATGAGGGCGAGGCGGGGCGGGAAATATGGGCGGGGCCGGGTGGGGGAGGGGCCGGCACACTTCCCTGAAAGACAAGCTAAAATCAAAATTCACTTTTTCTCACTATTTAGTCAATTCTTCGCAACCATACCAACACGTCGTAAAGTACAGTATGTATTCCAAGAAAATATATTAAATTGTAAAACTTTCTCACCAATTTTTTTTTTTTTTCCCATCCACTTCCTGGTAAACAAGATTTTACATCATCGTGTGCCAGTGGGCATGTATGTCGATCAATTGTGGGTTCTAAACTATTGGATGCTCTAGGCAAAATGTTGTTTGGAAGTCCCAGCTTGAGTTATGTCCTATACAGGTATGAGGGGTTTTCAGACCTGGGGGCCCCTCCAGGTGTGAAAAGGGGCCCTTGGCGATTGCCTACATGGCCTTTGCTTAGGACAGCATTTCCCAAATTTGAGGAAAGTTTCTGCAGCTGAAACCTGTCTGCTCTATTTTCCTACTTAAAAAGAACGTGTCAAGAGACCCGTTTTACCAAATGCCAAGCAATTAATGTCCTCGGTCTCCTCTATAGAGGCAAAATGGCTTCCCACAGCTTGTAAACAGTTTTTGATTGAATCACGTCCTTCCGTCGAAGAGAACAGAATGTGCAAAAACAAGTGCACATTCCCATACGCAGAGAAGCAATTTGCGAATCTCACTGATGATGCGATCGCTACTGAATCATTTATAGCATATTTCATGCCGGCTGCGTGTTTATTAAGCGGATGTGTTCGCCGGGACCCTGAACGGGCTGGAATGTGAGTGTGAGACGAGAAGGCAGCGCTCGGAGTGACACACACGCAGAGATTAGCGCGGCGGGGGGGGGGGTGCTCCGTTAAAGTTTCCCTAACGATGATGAAGAGGCAGGAGACCTCCCGCTGTTTGTAAACGCACGCTGTGCGCGGCGTGAGCAATTGAGCGTCTGGATACGCGTGAGCGTCTCGGCGAGAGAGTAACAGGATTAGAGCGCCGAGAGAGACAGCCAGGGAGACCCCCAACGCAGGAAGGCAGGGTGTGTTTACATCACATTACATTACATTACAGTAATGGCATTTTGGCAGACGCTCTTATCCAGAGCGACGTACTGTTGATTAGACTAAGCAGGAGACAATCCTCCCCTGGAGCAATGCAGGGTTAAGGGCCTTGCTCAAGGGCCCGACGGCTGTGCGGATCTTATTGTGGCTACACCGGGATTAGAACCACCAAGCGGTTCGGGGGTGCAGTGGGGGAGGGTTGTACTGTTACCTCACAGCAGGTCCTGGGTTCGAGCCCCACCCGGGTTTGGACATTCTCCGTGTGGGTTTCCTCTGGGTACTCCGGTTTCCTCCCACAGTCCAAAGACATGCATGTTAGGTTAATTGGAGAGTATAAATTTCCCCATAGGTGTGCTCCTGCCGTTGCCCTTGACCGAGGCACTGGCCTCAGAACTGGAGTTGGTCCCCGGGCGCTGCACTGTGGCTGCCAACTGCTCCTTAGTAACTAGGATGGGTCAAATGCAGAGCATGCATTTTGTTGCCTTAGAAGGCAACAGTCATGAATAAATAAATGAAAAATTATAAAATGCGTGTTGGTGAGTATGCCTGCGTTTGGGGGGGTCAATGTGAGTTTCAGGGAATGTGTTTGCTTCGATCAGCATTCTCCAGTACACTTCCACTGTCAGCACAACTATGAGCAACTGCTGAATTAACCAACACTGCCATCTAGTGGACATGGACCATTCCTGCAGCAATATATAAAATCATGAGCTGCCTTAATGTCTGATAATCTATCGATCGTACAATCTCAGAAATACAGTGACAGTGGGGGTACGTTGTTGTTCTTCAAGGATCAAATTTCCCAAATGTACCCTGAGAGTACAGTCATGTCCTCTTTGGGTACAAGTGAGTACTTTTTCCAAGCAAAGAAAGTGCAAAGTAATTGTATATTTTTGGCTAGGGGTACAAATGGTAAATGGTAAATGGCTGGCATTTATATAGCGCCTTTATCCAAAGCGCTGTACAATTGATGCTTCTCATTCACCCATTCATACACACACTCACACACCGACGGCGATTGGCTGCCATGCAAGGCGCCGACCAGCTCGTCAGGAGCATTTAGGGGTTAGGTGTCTTGCTCAGGGACACTTCGACACAGCCCGGGCGGGAGATCGAACCGGCAACCCTCCGACTGCCAGACGACTGCTCTTACTGCGTGAGCCATGTCGCCCCCAGTTACAGGTTTATGTACGTGGGTATAGGGTACCGCCCCAGCAACAAGCATTTGTATATTTTTGAGCCACTTTCGTGCCTTTATTTCTGGGAGTGTGTGCGGATTAATATCGTAAACGTGCTGAATGTTTTCTCGTTTGTCCGTTCTTCGCTCTGACCTCACAGGGAAGAACGACATCTTCGGCGAGCCCATCAACCTGTACGCTCGTCCGGGGAAGTCCAACGCGGACGTGCGGGCTCTGACCTACTGCGACCTGCACAAGATCCAGCGCGAGGACGTCCTGGAGGTGCTGGACATGTACCCCGAGTTCTGCGACCACTTCTGGAGCAACCTGGAGATCACCTTCAACCTGCGCGACGTGAGTCCAGGGTCTGCCGTTCTCCCGGTCTCAGACACTCTCATACACCACAGAGCATGTTTCAGTGTTCAACCTGGAGATCGCCTTCAACCTGCGCGACGTGAGTCCAGGGTTCTGGTCTCAGACACTCTCATACACCACAGAGCATGTTTCAGTGTTCAACCTGGAGATCACCTTCAACCTGCACAACGTCATCAAAAACTCTGTCAGTGTAATTGAAAATGTGCAATACTGTATGTATCTGAATACAGATATTAAGATTCTTTGATTATTGTAATCATGATTCTTGTGATTGTCGATTCTTGTAATCGTGCGTCATTTTGCAGCAGGTTGTGTAAGGGTTACCATGACTTTGTGTAATTAATGTGAATAATCACGCAGTCCTAATTAAGCTTCAGGTTAGTTTTTGATTAGAGGGGGAAGGGTTAGCATTGTAGCGCTACAGGCAGCACAGCAGGGCATGAAGTGCCAGTGTTCCCTGACTGATAGGGCGATGGAATTAAGACGTCTTAATTGCGTGGTGTGCAATTACCATGTCTTGTGCGATTGTTCAGCCAATTACATTACCAGCTAATGAATTTTGAACCTAGAGGTGTCTCACAAGAGGTTAGCCATCTGAGTCCAGGAAGCTTAAAATGCTTGTTCCGTTCTTTCTCTTTTGTCTGAAGGACTATTAATGAATCCTGTATGAATTCTACGCTACATTTACCAACCTGCTCTCAGCGCCTGGGAGTTAAATAAGCACTTTGATAGGAAACAGTCAAGCATTCTTGCTTTAGTCTCAATGGCATTTAGACCTCGGACATCCATCTCCAGACAAAGCAATTCAAGAAGCAAGTTTAGAGATAAGACAGCCAGGAGTCTGCGGCTATGCCAAGACATTTTAACAATATATGTGTTTAATACACACCCCCCCCCCCCCCCCCCACACACACACACACATATACATACTTCCACGTTGCCACCTTGTATGTTGATAATTTGAATGCATAACCTGTAATACATTATCCAGAGCAACGTATTACTAACTTATTGTGGCTACACTGGGGATCGACCACCGGCCTTGTGTGTCCCAGTCATTTACCTTAACCAACTCATACCTAATACACTAATACATATGTGTACAGTGTACATCTGAGACACAAACAAACACATTCACACACACACACAAACCATAACCTGTAATACCTATGTGTACAGTATACATCTGAGACACAAGCGCATACACACACACACACACCATAACCTGTAATACCTATGTGTACAGTATACATCTGAGACACAAGCGCATACACACACACACTCAGCATAACCTGTGATGTGCACAGCGTACCTCTGAGAGTTGACCCGGGCCTCTCTCTCTGCCCCTCCAGACCAACATGATCCCCGGGTCTCCCAGCAGTGAGGACACGGAGTGCGCCGGCTTCAACCGCCTGCGCCGCCGCAAGCTGTCCTTCCGCCGCAGGACCGAGAAAGGTGCGGCACCGCCCCGCGTCTCCCGACACCTCACCCTCTCTACCTCACCCTCTCTACCTAACCCTCTCTACCTCACCCTCTCTACCTCACCCTCTCTACCTAACCCTCTCTACCTCACCCTCTCTACCTAACCCTCTCTACCTCACCCTCTCTACCTAACCCTCTCTACCTCACCCTCTCTACCTAACCCTCTCTACCTCACCCTCTCTACCTAACCCTCTCTACCTCACCCTCTCTACCTAACCCTCTCCACCTCACCCTCTCTACCTCACCCTCTCTACCTAACCCTCTCCACCTCACCCTCTCTACCTCACCCTCTCCACCTAACCCTCTCCACCTCACCCTCTCTACCTAACCCTCTCTACCTCACCCTCTACTGGAGCCTCCTCTCACAGACACACCCTCTACTGGAGCCTCCTCTCACAGACACACCCTCTACTGGAGCCTCCTCTCACAGACACACCCTGTACTGGAGCCTCCTCCCACAGACACACCCTATACTGGAGCCTCCTCCCACAGACACGCCCTTTACCAACGGAGCCTCCTCTCACAGACACACCCTCTACTGGAGCCTCCTCTCACAGACACACCTCTACTGGAGCCTCCTCTCACAGACACACCCTCTACTGGAGCCTCCTCTCACAGACACACCCTCTACTGGAGCCTCCTCTCACAGACACACCTCTACTGGAGCCTCCTCTCACAGACACACCCTCTACTGGAGCCTCCTCTCACAGACACGCCCTTTACCAACCAAACTTCATCTTTTAACATCTCATGTATATAACAATTTTTCTGGAAGGCAGCAATATTCCGAAATGTATTTTCAAGATGGAAACGTGTCACCAAAATGGTGAAAACAATTCTTAAAAAAGTTATTAGGCCTGGTGTATACATTGCTTAAAAAAAATAAATACATCCCCAAAATTACTTTTTAGGCCCCATAAAACAAAGCCTATAAATAATATTTGGATTTTATTTTATTTTTTTCTAAAAATGAGGTCAACTACTTCTGTGTTCTTTGTTGTTATATTTAGCTTTTCTAAAAAATGCTAAAAATGAGGTCAACTTCTTCTGTGTTATTTGTTGTTATATTTAGTGTTCTCTATGGGAATTAGCTGATGACCTGTATATGTGTGAATCAAGGGGGCCAGCTTTCCAGCTTCAGCTTCACCAACTGATATGAAGTCGCCCCCTAGTGATGCCTATACTATCCGTTAAAAGACCTGTTTTTCCACTGGATATTTCCACTCATATATTGATGTTCAATCTATGCTACATATTTTTTCTGAAGTCTGTTTCCTACCCGATCGGACAGACAAAGATATAGATGTCTTTACTTGTCTTTGTCACCTTCGTTTGGCAAATGCCCAAGCGTTTTTTAATTGGTTCATCCACCGAGACACGCAATTACCCTGCGTTGTCTTTGTTGTGCATGTCATGTGACTAGGCATGTCATGTGACCAAGGACACAAATGAGCATGAGCAGTGAGCTATCACACTTCCTGGTGTCCTGTGTGGCGAGTTTACCCTGTAGAATTGTATTGGTGTCGCTGTCTTTATACAGTAAGGTGTGAATGTGTGACATGAGTCTTGTCTCATGTCCCTGTAGCGTAGTGGTTAAGGTACATGACTGGGACGCGCAAGGTCGGTGGTTCTAATCCCGGTGTAGCCACAATAAGATCCACACAGCCGTTGGGCCCTTGAGCAAGGCCCTTAACCCTGCATTGCTCCAGGGGAGGATTGTCTCCTGCTTAGTCTAATCAACTGTCTCTCCCCTTCCAGATGACGCGCACGCTGGCGAGATCAGGAAGTCCCAGAAGCCCTTGCGGAAGGGCCGGAAGAGCGTGGCCAGCAGCCAGGGCGAGGGCCGGAAGGCGGATTGGGAGCGGCCCCGGAACTCCGTCTCCTCCCCGTCCCACTCCAGCGGAGACGAGGGGGAGGAGTCCGTGCACACGTGCCCCGCCCCTCCGTCCGTCCTGACGGAGCTGTTCCAGGGACAGGCCACGCACCTGAACGCACACCTGGGCTTCAGCGACGCCCCGGAGGCCGAGGGGGACCCCAACACGGGCAACACCTGCAACGCGCTCTCAGGTGGGCCCGCTCGCCTGGTGTTTCTTACATTACGGACGCTTTTATCCAAAGAAGCCACGTGCAAAACAGTGTCATACAACAAACAAACAAGATAAGGTACAGTTCATATATGTAAGGCCATGAACATAAGTGCAGTACACAAGGCGGATAGGCCAATTCTGTAATTCCCATACCAAGACTTCTACAACTTCAGGAACTACAGTACAGAGAGAAATACTCATTTAAAAGTCCTAGATTAAGGTGTAAAATACAAGATATAAAATACAAGGGGCTAAAGATAGACAGGTGATGAACAAGTTTCAATACATTAGGGGACTCCCACAAAGGAGTGTACAGTGTGAAGAGTCTTCGGCAAGTGAGCAGTTCTTATGCCGTTATTACAGTTCTTATGACATATTTATGTCTTCCTAAAACAACCTGCACTTGGCCCTCTGGTGTACCCTGTTCGGCTTATAGTTCAGTGCCAGGATGGAGATGTGATTCCTGCACACGCGGCGTTTAATCTCTGCTCTTTATGCGCTCGACAGCTGGTGCGAACTCAAACCCGCGCTCCACATTAAGGGATCACTCTCCACAGTCTGTTATCTAACCGAGCCCTCCATGTCAGCCCTGTGTTTCAGTTCATAAAAAGACTTCATCTGAATTTTTTTTTCATTTTGTTTCCCCGGTTAAAAAAAAAAGAAAAAAAAAAGGCCATCTGTAGCGCACTATAGTTTTTATTCCTTCCTGGGGCTTGCAATAAAAGTAGGGGATTATCGTGTAGGTTCTGCGTTAATGGGTTTCTGCACCGCTGGCCTGAGATTTGCGGTTGTTAAAGTGAGCTTTCACAGCAGGGCGGGGGCCAAACAGAGACAGGGTGCTAATGCCGTGTGTTCTTCCCAAAGTTGGGTTTATACGGGCGGGCCGGGAACGAGCCCCGGGCGGTTTTAGCCTCCTGAGACCCCGTGTCCTCAAACTCTTGGCACCCCTGAGCTCTGCGTATACTGTGTTTTTGTGTGGGACATTTAAGATGACAAAATAGATATTATATTTTTACAAATATTTTCACTGCAATGTGTTTCTGTCATCCAAGACACATACATATTATGTCATAGAAATGTGAAATATGTTAACTGCGAGTTACAGCCCTATCTCACTGCTTAATGTTGATGTGAGTTACAGTCCTATATCACTGCTGAACGCTGACGCTGTATTATGTCAAAGAAATGTGAAATATGTTAACGTCTTCTCTCCTGGGTCTCAGGGTTGTTAAAGTCCTTGCGTTCTCCTTCGTCTGAACCAGGTGCCTTTTCAGGGGTCTCCAACATCTTCAGCTTCTGGGGCGACAGCCGCGGCCGGCAGTACCAGGAGGTCCCCCGGAGCAACCTGCCCTCCTCCCCCCCGCCGAACGCCCCCATCAGCCGCCGGCAGCGGTGCGAGGTGGAGAACAGGCTGGACCTGCTGCAGAAGCAGCTCAGCAGGTGGGGGCCACAAGGGCCTTAACACGCATTTCAGCCTTGAAATAAGACTTCAGATCTTTCTTTTTTTTATTTGTTGTTGAAGTTGGAAATATTAAGCTTTTTCACGTTTTAATGTTTGCTTTGCAAGTGAGATTTTCTTACCCCATTGGCAAATCTTGAAATTAGTAAAAAAAAAAAACATGTCATCTTATTGGCAAACATTTTGTCTTTAGCAAAAAGAGTTAAAGAAATAAGATTTTAGGTCTACATATGAGACTATAATACTTGTCGACTACCTTTCTTGCCAAAGAACTTGCCGAGCTTGCTTTAGAGTTTGCAAAGAACTCACTGTTCTGTGTCCGTATGAAAAAGTGTTCCCTCTACTGCCGTTTATTGACGCTGTGAATACACTCCGCTGTGCCAAAATCCGGAATATTTTGGCCTCACTTTTTTCCCCATCTGAATTTCGCCCTTGGATTAGATGATACCACGGTTAATCCGTAAATTATTTTCATGACTATTATTTTTCGTAATACCTAGCCTTGGCTTTGACCTTAATCTGGGCGGTGTTGGTCTGTGTGGGGACCTGGCCCTGCACACGGCCCCTGTTGGACTCGTGTGCGCTCTGTCGGAGCTGAATGAACACTAACACCCCGTTGTGCACCCAGGCTGGAGACCCGCATGTCGACGGACATCGGCGCCATCATGCAGCTGCTGCAGAGACAGATGGCCCTGGTGCCCCCCGCCTACAGCACCGTGACCTCCCCCCCAAACCCCTCCCCCTACCCCGAGCCTCAGCCCGGCTCCCCGCCGGAGTCCCAGGCCCTGGCCTCGCTGTCACAGGTACCCCCGAAATGTACCCCCGATACGTACCCGCAAAATGTACCCCTGAAACATACCCCTGAATGTACCCCTGAATGTACCCCCGACATGTACCCGTGACACGTACCCGCAAAATGTACCCCTGAAACATACCCCTGAATGTACCCCTGAATGTACCCCCGACACGTACCCCCGACATGTACACACAGCCCGCCCGCACGTGCACACTGCACTTTCCCTCTGGGATCAAACACACTGCAAACATGTATTCTAATGAGACTCAGAATACAGAGAATATTAGCTTGTTTTAAGTTATTGTTTCCTTGATAAATTACATATTCTCATTCCATTGGCAAAACCCTCACCTAAATGCCAATCTTTTTGCCTTATTTGGCGAATGTGTGCATCACCAGCTCTGTAATTATTGCCCTATATCACTGCTTAACGCTGATGGTAGTTACAGCCCTATATCACTGCTTAACGCTGATGGTAGTTACAGCCCTATATCACTGCTTAACGCTGATGGTAGTTACAGCCCTATATCACTGCTTAACGCTGATGGTAGTTACAGCCCTATATCACTGCTTAACACTGATGGTAGTTACAGCCCTATATCACTGCTTAACGCTGATGGTAGTTACAGCCCTATATCACTGCTTAACGCTGATGGTAGCTACAGCCCTATATCACTGCTTAACGCTGATGGTAGCTACAGCCCTATATCACTGCTTAACGTTGATGGTAGTTACAGCCCTATATCACTGCTTAACGTTGATGGTAGTTACAGCCCTATATCACTGCTTAACGTTGACTACGGCATTCTCTCGTGTGTCTCCGCTCCAGATCTTGGAGTCCCACCGGTTCGAGGAGATTCCGCTGTCCAAGCCGTCCGGGTCTCTGCGGAGCATATCGGAGCAGCAGTCCACGGGCTCTCTCCTGTTGGCCCCCACAGACACGCGGCCCCTGGGCCCACTGGGCCCCGAGCCTCACCCGGGGCCGGCGCCGGGGCCCGGGCCGGGAGCGGCCGCCGCAAACCCAGAGTCCCAGCGGCGGTTCTCGCTGCAGGAGCCGCACACATCACTGGACTCACGGACTCCACAGAGATATAGCTCAGACCCCGGGAGCTAGGGGCCGAGGGCGGGGCCCCTACCACACTCCCGTCTCTGTGGGTCCCCACGTCTCAGCTTGGGGGGGAAGGGGGTTTCCTGCTAGCCTTTTGCACTGAGCAGCTGAGGGGAGGGGCGGGGGCGGGGGTCGTCCATTGGCTGCAGTCGGAAAAACCCTTCTGACCGCTCTTCTCTTTCAGCTCCTGTAAGTCGTGGCCCCTGGGAGGGAATTGGGGGCCCTTCGTGACCACGAGAGTCCTGTCGAACTGCCTGAGATTCTAGTCTATTCTTTTAAAGCTCCAGCTCTGTTCAGTTAGAAAAACACTATCAGACCAGAGTGTAACCAGACTCAAGATCGTGCTGAACTTTCCTCTGGATGGCCGTGAGAGACTCACAAAGATTCACAAACGTGGCAGGATGATCTCTGTAGGATGATCTTTTTCTCCCTTTACTGCGGTATCCATTTTGGATCACCACGAAAAAGAAAGACAAGTAGCCATTTTGTCTTGCACTGAAAATTCTCAGACGTTATTATCTTCACGTCCATGGCGCTTCCAAAACTGGTTGGTGAACTTTAGTGTTAGCTGGCCTAACAACACGTGTCCTGTCCCGCTATTCGTCAACTTCCTGAAGCATGTGGCTAACGGGGAGCTGCTCCAGGTGTGGGGGGCGTGGGTGGGGGTGGGGCGGGGGGGTTGGAGGGGGTCACGGTTACGGCGGGGGTAAAAAGCCATGATTTCTTGACGAACATATCAAACTCCTGCAAACCTTGTACAGACTTTAGAGGGGGGGGAGTCGTTTGAACAATATGCAAACACTAGCACGAGAAGAGTAAGTTATTCTATGTGTATATTAGTTTTAGTCCAAATGCGTGTCCTAGTTTCTTTTGGTCCGTGGCCCATGAACCTGGCTTTATTGCCCTGATTTGGAGCGGGGGACCGTCTCTTGGTCCGGGAATTTGATTTGAGCTAATCTGTACCCAGTGGAAGTTGAGGTTCATAGGCCCGCAGACTGGAGAGCCCTGTTAATCTCACCCTGTGTGTCTGAAAGCATGTTCCTTTCACCGTTTCATCTCTCTCTTCTTACCGTTCATTTGATTATCCTTATTGTACTGTGGTCGGACTCACTCTTTTAACCATGTTTCCACAGATGAGGAAAAAAAAGCGCTTTAAAAGAAGGGTTGCTCTTGAGCTTTGCTAGCTGGTCTGAGCTAAGGGGGGGTATTTATTCATTAGAAAGCTCTCGACCCTCAAAAGTGTTTGTACCGTAGCTTGTACCGGACCTGGTAGTCAACACTCGGTTTCTAATTTTGCAAAGGAATATCATAAGGATATCTTTATTTATTTGAAAGATTGTTTCAACATGCACAGCTTTCCTTTTTTTACACCTATGGCAGTTGTCATAGCAGCTCTATAATCTTTTTTTCTTTTTTCTTTTCATTTTCACAAAGGCATTCATCTCACCAGAGTTTTGGCACATTATTTTAGCTATGCTACTCACAGAATGACAGGCAGTCAAAAGACACAGCTGGAGAGTTCACTTGCTGCTCAATCTACTCGCGGTAGAGCAAATTAATTACCTTCATAAATAGCATGAATATCAACGTAGCTCAGTATGTTGCATTAAGGAAATTACAACACACTTTCAGTCAATTTATGTAATTTCAATAAAATAAAAAAACTAAACAAGAATACTATTCTATAGTTCTGGCAAAAACTTGGAAGGAGCAGTTATTGTGATCGTCAAAGTTATCATGTTATACTAACACTGTAGTGTTTGGCTGCAGCATGATACAGCCAGACTCACACATTTCTGGTCTGACTATAAGACGTACACATTGCTTGCAGATCCCTTATGTGACTATCAGACTAACTCACTGCTAGTCTGTTGAGTCTCTCTGTTCATCTCTTTTATCTCTTTTATTGGGCTTGCATTTTTCTGTTTTGATTCATGGATTCATGTTATTTAATTCTGTTTTTATTTATTGTTTATTTTGATTTCTTATCAAGAAAGCACTCTTTTTTTTCAGTAGACATTGATTTCAGTGGATTTCATTTAAAAACCGTGTCAGGATTTAAGAAAAGAGAGAAAACAACCAAATATGACCCACTGCAAAAAAATAGCTGTCTTAACAAGCATTTTAGTCTTATAATAAGACTTAAGATCTTTTTTGTCTCTCAAGTAGAAAATATTAGCTTGTTTTAAGCACTGTTTAGCACCGTTTGCTTGACAAGTGAAATTTTCTCACAAATCTTGGAATGAGTCAAACTTTCTCACCTCATTGGCAGGTTTTTTCGTCTCATTTAGCAAAAAAGTAATAGATATAAGATTGTATAAGTCTAAATGCAAGACTAAGATACTTGTTAATACTGACTTATTTTTTTTTAGGTTTTTTTGCAGTGTATGTACTACTATATAGACTTAGCATTCCAACTTTTGCTTGAAGTGAGACAAAGTATAGTATGATTGGCGGTGTCGGTCCTCCAAAATCTCTGAGCACATGACCTGGCCGCAGCTGGACTCCGGCCATGGGTGGAGGTCCCAGTCGGAACGCCGAGTCGGAATGCTGAGTCGGAACGCCGAGTCGGAACGCCGAGTCGGAACGCCGAGTCGGAACGCCGAGTCGGAACGCACGGAGCGTTTGCTTGCCTTCCGCGGTTCCTCTCGACAGCGCGGGCTGTACACGCTACTTTAGGCCGTGTGACTATCCACACGTTTACAAATTTGCGCATGCACACACAGGATAAACCAGAAGTCATCAGGTTAAATAATATAGGACTTATATTGAAGTCTGTAGTGCATGTTTTAAATGTTGTATCACATTGCTCTATTTTGGTATTATAAAATAATCTAAAATAAAAACAGAAATGATTAACTAAAACGACAGTGGGGTTTTTTTTTTTTTTTTTTGGTTATTGTTGATTAAAATTGAAAAATGCAAGCCCTATCTATACGGTAAGTGTGTTACTGCACTGCTCCATATGAGAGAGGATCAGGATAAACAACACATGGCAACAATTGATGGTCTCTGAATGGAAATAAATAAATAAATTGATGATAACGCTAATAATAACATCCGTATTTCTGTTGTTATATATTCTATATTCAGGGATCATCAACTGTAAAAGAGAACTATGCATAACCAGGATAGTGTCCCTGTCAAATTATGTCCAATTAACACTGAAATTCAGATTGTCAAGCACCTACTCGGCCACCCACCCCTTGTTCATTATAAAACCCTGATCTGCTTCTCAAATAGTTTTCTCTCCTGTCAGGCAGAGTACACGGCATATTTGCACATAATAATATTGGACATAAACGCATTGGACAGCTGACTGTGCATCAGGTTTATTTTGGAAAGTGTTTAAAGGTTGAAGAGAAACCGCAGCGGGGGGGGGGGGGATAACTGAACCATGTGCAGGAAGTATATAAAGATGCAATTGCATTTCCAGAATGGACAATGTATGAGAGATGTGTGCACATCTGTGGGCAAAAGGCAATTCAATTTTAAAAATGCATGGATTATGTTAGCGAATGTTGGAGTTTTACTAAAAAATCTGTTCATTCACTCTCAGAAATAGTGACAGTGGTACATTTTTGTTCTTCGAGGATCAAATCCCCCAAATGTACCCTGAGTGTACCCATTTGTGTACCCAAGGTATATACTTATTTCTACCAGAAATAACTATTCAATAACTTTCACAGTATATTTTGGACATTTTTCCTTAAAGAACAGAACTGTACCTCCACTGTACCCTTATTTCTGAGAGTGTTGAATGAATTCCCCTGATTTCAGTCCAATATCTTCTGTAGCCACTCATGAATTCACAGTGAGCCCCCACCAAAGCACAAGGACCTCAGAGTCCTCACGTTCAAATTCCAACTGTAAGTTCAACTGTCTTTCTCAGTGTGAGCTCTTCTTTACAATATTCTTTGCCCTGCTAAAAAAAAAAAACTCAAACTGTGTTTCGAAACAGCTCATAGTTGGTTGACCAGCTACCACATCAGACAAGCTACCAGCACTAGCTGGTTGACCAGCTGGTACCCAGCTAGACTAGCTTCATGACCAGCTTTTCCAAGCTGACACAGCTGATTTTACAGCAGGGTGACCTGCCGACTTCGCTAATAACGTGCAAGTTCTCACAAGGTACATTTAGCATTGTAAACTAAATGACCTACGGTAGCTCAACACAAATGTGTGTTAGCACTGTCACCACAAATGAATCCCATCACTAACACTGTGAAATGTGACTGAGAAACATTGTGAACGCAATGTGATTCACTGATGCCGGTACGTTTTAAAATGCAATCGGAGATGCACTGTCCATGTTGAACTTGTAGATATTTTGAGCAGTGGGGTTTTCCCAGAATTCCCAGTACACTGGATTGCTATTCCCTGTAAATAAGAGAGTCTTGCAAAGGACCCGATTCTGGCACTAATACAGCCAGCACTATTCAGAAACTCATATTTCTGTGGCATGCAACAGAATGCAAACTGTAGACTTTAATTTAAAATAATCCTGTTATTAAACCTTGTTAATGATGAAAACTATGATAATTATATATGAATAATGACATGACAAAAATACTGTGCACAGATTATTTGCATGCTGCACTGAGAAACTTGAGAGAGTGGGGTTAATTACTGTGCGAGGCAGCTGACTTTGTTTTAAATGAGTTTTGTCTGGGCGGAGGGGCCTACTGCTGTCCTGTCAACCACAGGACGACAGACACTGAAAGCTTTAAATGTCCTGAGTGACAGGGAGGATATTGCTTTGTCACTGACTGAGAAATCAAAGTCACACCAAACCGTGAATTTCCATAGTGCATTAATTTATTTCTGCCATCCCGATCATATCAGTACACTTCAGTAATGCTCGAAAAAAGAAGAAGCTTACAGGTCTTGATTGTGTGATAGCATTATAAACGGTTGACTTTATAAAAGATTTTCAATATTTCTTTCAATAAACGACTTTGAAAACAGCTGGTTGTTTTTTTTTTTTGGTTGTGTGTCATGTCTGTGTCTGTGCGTGTGTGTGTTTGTGTTTGTTGGAAGCACCAACATCGCAACAAATATTTGCATGAAAAGGAATTCTGCAGATGTTTATAAAGCACGTTCACCCAGAGCTGCCTCAATATTCCCCCTACAGGCAAGGCAGGGAAATGCACACTGATGCAAGAGAGTATGGAACAGCCAACCAAGGCATTGGGTGTGCTATGTCCCAATACTAAAAAAAAAACTTACCCTCCTTTCCTCCACTTGTCTCCACCTCCCATACTTGCAGATAGGAGGAGATGAGTGGAGGAAAGGAGGATAGATTTTTTTGAGTATTAAATCCAAAGGCACATTAATTCCAAAGGCAACACCACACATGAAATTATATAATCACTCCAATTACCATAATTCCCCAGTGCAGTCCCAGAGCTGTGCCCCAAAATAGGATTCATATTCTCATTCCGATTGCAGATATGTATTCATGAAGACTGAGATGGTATTTTTTGCATCAATTTTGAAGCACTTCAGTGAGAGTGGAACAAAATATTCTGACCACTTGATGGCGATATACCGTTACGATACCACTGAATCCCAGGAATTTCATGTTTGTTTCCGTCCAAAGGCTCCTTGTTGCTATGAAATAGATTGTAATCAGCAACACTGACATTTCTGTGTATAGAATATACTTGCATCCCACCTAGTGATTGTGCAGCAAGCCAGTTTTTATTTCAATCATTAATATGAAACAAAAATAATATTAATGCACCACATGAAAAGTGGAGGAGACTGAGCTGGATTTGTTGGATAAACACACTCTAGTAAACAGGTGTAGGGTGTGGATGTTCACGCTTTTCAGACAAAGCCAAAAAAGGGCACGGTTTTCACTGGAACATTTCAGATTTCCGACATTAATCCTGAGTCAAATTTCCTAAAATACAGCAACTTGGAAAGAAAACCCTTCCGTAGCTGATACAATTGCTGATTAATTGACCTGTCTATGCTAATGCCTACTGGCATCCTCGTGTATGGGTGTGCCTTCGGTGAGATTATAGGAGTGTGATGACCGTAGCCAACGCTAGATGGTAATGTTGCCATCTCAGCAGCCTCCAATATAACAGTCCTGAAACACTGTAATGCAAGAGCATTTAGCATCGTCAGAATTTGAACTTGTCAATCTCTGACATTGACATTCCCCAGTACTATACTATTTCCCTCTATTCAGGAATTAAAACTTCTCCAGGATCTAATATCAGAGCTGCCAAAATCCTGTTCCTGGAGATCTACCGTCCTGTAGGTTTTCACTCCAACCCAAACTGAACTGCTCATTAGTAGAATCAGGTGTGCCAAATTAGGGTTTAAATAAAAACGCACAGTAGATCTCCAGGGGCAGGGTTGGGCAGCCATGATCATGATGTTAAGCGGCAGTCTGAGGTGGTTGTAAGTTCTTATACTCTCAAGCAGGAAACTTCACCTAAAAATAAAGCTCTGCAAATCGGTAAAATTGGAAATTGTGAATTTTGTCCAGGTTAACCTCAGTAAAGCTGCCAGCTGAACAGTTGAGTAATATGACACTCACAGTCAGGCTGGTTGTTAGGGCCATTCTGGCAGCGATTAGGGAATCGGTTTAAATCCCGGGAGATCCACTGCAGCTGTGTCCTTTGGGCAGGTACTATATATAATACAATCTCCTTCTGTCGATATCCCACTGTATGAAGGCATACAGTATGTGAAATGGCCAGAGTATCCTGCCGTAGGATCCAGCTAGCTCAATGAACAAGCTGGCCAAGCTGGTCATAAGCTGGTCTAGCTAGGAATTAGATGGGTCGACCAGCATGGCTAAGCTGATTGTGAAGCTAGTCTAGCTGGGTATGAGCTGGTCAACCAGTTCATGTGGGTCGCTTGTCTGAGCAACCAGCAACAAGCGGTTTCAAAACATAGCTTGAGCTGGTCTGAACTGGTGAACCAGCTAAACCATGTTGAGCTGGGAGCTGGTCTGCACTGGTGAACCAGTTTAAACCATGTCAAGCTGGGAGCTGGTCTGCACTGGTGAACCAGCTTAAACCATGTCAAGCTGGGAGCTGGTCTGAACTGGTCAACCAGCTATTAGCTGTTTCAAAACCTAGCTTGTGCTGTTTTTTTCTGCAGGGTACCTATGAGTCTTCCTGGCGAAGGGTTCAGTTAGGCAAACAAATAACGGAACGAGTAAGATAACAATCTGTGCCGTCATTTGATTTCATGTGGACTTACAATCCTTGGACAAATATTTGGAATCCTTGGTATTTGGTATTTATATCCGCTGCTCCACTCCACTATAGTACCGCAACTGCCAAAAAGGCCTCGCGTATCCATCTTTTAAAGAAGCACACATTCTTAATATTCACAACATAAATATTGTTTTAAAACACACAGGTCGCAAACAGTGTCTACCCCACCTTGTGTGGTGGAGATTTGTTTTTGATGATTCAGCGGCTGCTGTCCTTACTGTAGCGAATGAAGATGATCAGCGTCTCCTTTTATAGCTGCTGCTGGCCTTTCTATCGCATACTAGCAAACATAAGTCCATTTCTTGATTTGAGTTATAGCAACTGGATTTATAGCAGGTTGTTCAAGTAAATGGAAGTGCATAGGCTAATTAAATAAAGATAACGGCGTGTAGCAGTCGGCTAACGTCCACAATACAGGGAGGGAGAATCAATCAGGTATCAGGTAGGACGGCTCACTCGTCGTCACACGAACTAGTTGGGAGAATTACGGGGCCATCAATTAGCCAGCCGCGCCATAAAGGTTCACAATGCGTTCCTGAATTACGGAAGGAATGTCTGGTGTCAAAAGGGATTTACGTTAGGTCAGTTCAGTTGTCAAAGACAGTTGTCACTCCACAGACAGTTATGTGGCTCCTTCAAAGACTAGGACTGCGGGCCACGTTAGCATACTGTAGGCTACATTTAGATAACCATGCAGCTATTGCCGAACAAATATGGCATATGCTAGGATACATTACTGGAGTAGCCTATCAACTTGCATTTCCCAAATACGCACGAAAAGTTTTGCATTTGTGAAAAGATGAAGTAAAATATTGCGCTGCATAAATGTGGGAAAAGGGTTCACAAAAGCTGTATGCCTCGCCTATGCGACGCAGAACCGTATGCAAACCTTATGCAAACGTGTGCAGCTCTGCGTTTCGGTGAAAGTAACCATTAAAGCTAATATCCCTAATAGCTAGCCACTTTGAATGACAATCTCCACGACTTTAGCCCTAAGAACTGTAGGTTTTTCTTTTTTATTCAGACCTCTAAGTCAGTGTTCTGGATAGTTACATCAGCACTACAAAACATTCTACTCGCATCATATTTCTGATCTCACGCCTTAAAGGGTTAAATGGTGGCAGCTACTGTAACCATACCGTAGCTTCTAATTTGGAATAGAACCGGTGAAACACTTGGCCTGCGGCCTGTAGCCTAACTTGTTGGTGCTATGTGATTTCGATATTTATTATAGTCATGCAAAGCACAAACTTTATAGTGCCGTAGAAGTCTTCGGGTTAGGCTATATCTGGAAATATGATCCAATGCAATTTTCCGCCTCCTCTGGCGGTTCTGGCGTTTTCGCAGGATAGGCCTAAATGTGTCATTCATCATTGGAACTCCGAACTCCATAATAACCGGGCCGTTTGGAAGCAGTTTACATAGCTCTTCTAAACAACGATTGGATATTTACATTCCCGTAAAAGGAATTGAACCTGTTCATTGTCCGTTCCAGTTGTCCGTCAAAAGTACTTCGGTTGGGGAAGGCTGGGTCTGCGGTGAGCAAAACTGAAAGGCGTTACCCGCAAACGGGTCCCGAGCTGTAATTGGAGGTACGTGCTGTCACGCGCATCTCTCCTTCAAGCCGATTGGACTAAACAACCGTCAGTCGGGTACTAAGTACTATGGTTGGCTTAACCTTTGACGGGGAGGCGATGCTTCTTTGCGGGCTGTGGGTAGCGCATTACGGGAGGGCGGATCATCGCAGAGGCAGCGACTCTCACAGATTCCCGACTATAACTGTCAAAAACAGGCAGCGAACGGTGAGTCTACCTGGAAAAACTATGCCAATTGCGGCACATGCGTGTCGCCGAGGGTGGCGACTTAGTTAAGGCCGGGTTTTCATGCGGGTTAGAGTGACACACAACTAGTGAAGTGACGGCACTGTACTATTCATTGAGCACGCACCGCCGGAGAAATACGGGGTGCAGGGTGAAGTCATTCGGAGTGAGTGACACCGCGCCGGAGCTATGGCAGTTTGTGAAGTTATACAAGCTTGTCTGCTCGTCCGGCCGTGCTTTTAGTGTAATACTATCTGTGCCCAGGGTTGGTTGACTGTGTGTGCCCCGTCCGAGCGTGTTTCGGCCGCGGAGTGAGCGAATGACGGGACAGAGATTTGCTGTTGCCACCTACCTACTGTAACAGCTACACTGTAGCTACTGTGCGGGCCTTGCTTGTTGCCTGTTAGAAATTCCAGGACTAACAGTTAACTCCTGGGCTGTGGTTAGTAATCCTACTAATTATATTTGGCGCTTTAAATCAACATAAATATCTATATAGTTTCTGCAGCTGGAATGCTGAATCATGCATACAATTTTGGGGTGTGTATAGACCATAGTGCAAAATGCAGATGAACCGGGTGTGAAAATATTTCATTTTTTAGAATAGGATTGCGTGTTTGAATGTAAATATTTGGCTTATGAGGTAGGTGGCTAAGTGTGGGAGCTTGCCGCTTACACGCTGTGTCATGCATCAGCGCTAGGCTCACACGTGCGTCAGTTTCTAAGTGAAGTGGCAGCCTGTTGCTGTGAACTATGAACTGTGCAGTAATCATTGTTGAACGTTGTGCATGTTTACTGCACTTGCCTTGCAGTCCTACAAACACAGACGGTCCCACTGAATGGCTGCAATTTTTTGCAAGTCTTTTTTTTCTTTTTCTTTCAGCATTGGTTGATGGTCAGTGACAGATTGGCTCGATCCTTGTTGCACTGTTTTTTTTACGAAGGGTTAGTAACGTTTGCGTACATATTGATGATGCGAATAACAACAGGAAGAGCACAGAGGGGATTATGTGCATTATTAGACTTCGACGTTCCCTATAGATGCCGCGGGATTACCAGGCCAGTGAAATCACCCTCGGATTACCGGGAGTCAGGAGTCAGTATTTCGGCTGGGGGGTGTGGCGGCCAGGGCCCTGTCTCACTGCATCCGTACACAATAAAGGTACAAAAAGTCCCTAAAATGGCTTGTCACTGGGGCGGTACCCATATAGGTACATAAAATACTACCCCTAGCCAGCAATATATAATTAATTTCTGCCTTGTCTGTTTGGAAGACATACTCATTTGCACCCGAAGAGAACATTACTCGACTTTCAGGGTACATTTGGGGAATTTGATCCTTCAAGAACAACAATGTACCCCCACTGTCACCTCATTCCTGAGAGGACTGGATAAATGCCTTCTGTGGGACCTTGTGTGCCTTTTGGGATATAATGTTAATCGCACAGTCAGCTCTGTGGCAAGGTGGCCCTGGTGTTGGGCTTGTCATTGAAGGACCGCTGAGTTTGCACTATGCAAAGTGGTCCCGGATCCCTTTCCAGGTTCTCCGTCTGAAGTACAGTTTGTGGCTGGTTCCAGGTGGGAGGAATGCTTTGGCTAGTTGTGGGTAACGCCGGAATATTTTACCTACAATTTCCCTGGGAAAAGGGTACCCGTCTGACTTGTGTAGTCCTTGGCAATAAGTGATATCTGAATAATTATTTTGCCTACTGAAAGTATCAGCAGACCTCACCTGAGATATGTTGACAATTAATTTTGGCAATTTTTCCTTGTAAGAATTGGAAAGTTGATGAGTGGAGAGGATAACCTGCCGCTATTAAAAGGAAAAAAAAGTCTGCCACCCTTCCTCCAGGTATATGTGCTGGCGGTTTTGGTTTTGATGTTTCAACCTGTCATTAAAATATACTGCCGTGCGTACAGGTGTGTTCCACCTTTGTGTAAGGGCTGTGAGGAGGAAGAGCGTACAACATATAATTACGTCATGTGACGTGAGGTTAGCGGCACTCGTTTAACAGCCTTCAGTTCATAAAAAGGGCTCGTAAAAATGTTTTAATGGTTTTCATTGACCCCAGTCAAAGTGGGAGACCGTTTGTGTGCATATTTTCAGCACTTAGCAACTGTTGAATAAACAACGGGGACGGAGACCGCCCAAGCAAAGAGAATACTGGAGTACTGGATTCCTGAATACTTGATCGTGGAATGCAACCGTTCCGATGTGCGCTGAGCCATCCTGGAAGCTTGCGGATGGAATGTTGGATTCTGAGGAGGAATCCGATGCAGAAAGATACTCTCGTCCAAGACGGACACAGATCACAGAGAAAAGGGCAAAAAAAGTAGGCTATTTTTATTTTATTTATGACTGTCACAAATGTTCATCCTGAACAAGGCTTCCAGTCTGTTCCATAAGGCCACGTCTGTCAAACGAGATCGCAGAAAAGCCCAGAAAGGTAAAAGCATCGAGGATGCTTTTTCTCCAAAGTCCTTCTGACTGTGATTTGTCCGTCACCGCGCTCGGGACATAATATCAAGTGACAAAGCTTTCCATCTTTCGGCTTTCTTGACGTTCCTTTTGAAGGAACAAACGGGGCAGATTGGCAGTGAACTTTCACCTCTGTCTGCATCTCTGAGCGGCTGCATGCTGCGGCTGTATACAGGGATGTATGCACACGGGCCCTTTGAGTGACGTTATCCAGCGCAGCGTTATCTAGTGCAGCGTTAGCAGTGGTTATGCCTGTCCATGGGACAATGTTTAGAGCACTAAGCCTGCTCGTGGCTACTGTGTACATGTCACCAGACACAGGAGATCGGTAGGCTGCTTCCGTGACTGATTGGCTAGCTCTGTAAGCTACGTAACACTAAAGAATTGCAGTGTGTGTGTACGTGTGTGTGCCCGCATCTGTGTGTGTATGTGTGTGTGTGTGTGCGTACACTACGTGAGTGTGTGTGTGTGTGCGTGTATGTGTATGCGCATATGGTTTTGTGTGTGTACGTGTGTGTGTGTCTGTGCACTACGTCAGTGTGAGTGTGTATACTTGTGTGTGTATGTGCATGCATACACTACGTCAGTGTGTGTGTGTGTGTGTGTGTGTGTGTGTGTGAATGTGTGCGTACACTACGTCAGTGTGTGTGTGTGTGTGTGTGTGTGTGTGTGTGTGTATGTGCATGTGCGTGCTTGCGTACACTACTTCCGTGTGAGGGTGTGTGTGTGTGTGTGTCTGTGTGTGTGTGTGTGTGTGTGTGTGTCTCTCTATGCCAGCGCGGTCGACGGACCTGAGGCACAGAAGCGGCACACAGCAGAAGGTGTCGTCAGTAGCTCAGTAGCCGTAGCGCTATGCGCTAGCGCTAGCGGCCAGTAACCTGCTGACTCACGGGAGGCAGCAGCTAGGCCCCGACTGCACCAGAGCAGGTGCTCCACGAAGCCCTGCTCCCGTCTGTAACCCATCCCGCCAATTTACATAAGTGTTATTATGGCGGCCCGGAAATCAACGGTCATCCCAAATATCTCACGGTCTGGTGAGCCCCTAGACAGAGGAACAGGAATAGCGTTGTGGAATTAATCACACGCAGCGTACAGTAGCCTACTTTTCCTCCGTACTGATTTATTTTTATTTTTATCTTAGCAGCCAATGGTTCCTGTAAATCAGATTATAGATGTTTTTTATTGTGTTATTTGAAAAGTGTAGGCCCAATTATTGTTTTATGCTACGGCTCAGTTTGCAAAATAACTGCAATGGTCCTTGGTGTACTGTATTCTGTTTTTTTGGTGAGGGTTACTCTTGGTCATTCTTCAACTAAAGGACATCTCAACACATTTAATAATTAAAATATGTATATTCACATAGTATTTATTAATATCTAAATATGAATTCTAATAAGTGCATTATGTTCTGTCCGTTCTTGTAGCATAACTACAGTATAGGTTTAAACCATGTTATTCTCTATGTATAAACTATGATGTAGTTTTGGTCTGTGGCCATGTTCACAGAACTGGGCATGCACAGTGTAGGGCCAGGTTAATATTGAACCGGTTTGTTTTGGTGGTCAGTTACATTCAGTTCTTATATTATTAAGTGGACTTTGCTGGTGAAAGATGGCTTGTGTTCAGCTACTCTGTACAGCTGCTTTTACATCATTAATACTTTCTTAGTTATTCTGTTTGTGTTGTTTTTGCCGATCCCTGTTCATTCACACCAGGATCAGGTGCAGAACCAGCTCCTAATTTCCCTGTGAGAAAGTGGCTAATTCATATTGTGTAAGCATAGTTATAACACATTGTTTGTTTGATTCAAGATCGTAATTTTTTCCAAGAGTAGCCTTCCCCTCTTACCGAGGCTGCTAATGGGTTTCTTTAGTCTTTCGTTTGTGTCAGTTTTTGGCCTGTTTTATTAAGGGTAATATGATAGCCAACGGTTTTTCGGTCAGATCTGTTTTATTGGCTCGCTGTGAGGCATCAAAGCTACTCACAGCTCCTGGCTTTGTTTCCTGTAAATTTCACAGCTTCACTGTAGTCATGAGCTAATCCTTTCTTTGAAGAAATGACAAAACACTTGCTGCAGGTAAAAAAAAAAAAAACAAAACAAAAAAACATTCATTTCTTTTGTACAGTAACTTTTTTTCATTCTGTCTTGAAAGGGATTCCCTCACAAATTTGCAAATTAAAGTTGCTTCCATCTACAGTACAGCCACTCATAGAGGTAGCATCGATCTTATCATCAAACCCTACCTATGGGTAAGATATCCTAAAAGCGAATATCCCTTTAAGTTAGAAATCCAAAGATTCCTTTCTGTAAAAATGTGCAGAGGCACCAGGCCACCAAGGTGGCTTGATCAGTGGAATTCTGGGTATTGTGTCCCTTGCCTGTCCATTGGCTGTCTCTCCAGGCCCCTCAATGCTATTGGACCAGGCCGGCTCAACCCGGTGGCATGCTGCCCGGTCGTCAGTATAACTTTGTACCGATGTCC